>NC_040044.1:15543033-15709805 GCF_003713205.1 Coffea eugenioides
TAGGGTAAGCACTATACCATACCTGACGGATCTGATCAACTCATTGAGTGAAAAATAATTTGAAAAATTTGGCCATTGGAATGAGAAGGGACGTTTGTCAAAATAAGGACCTCGTCCGCAGGGATTGGTCACTTTTGATCGAAACAAGATTTTGCAAAAACGCACGGGTTTGACCTTGACGAACTTCCTATCAAAGAGATTGGAATTCGTTGATAGAATTTCTCAGTGAATTACGGGTCAAAACCCCAATTGATCAAGTGATTGGATGCAATGGACGGTTTTCTTCAAAATTGACTAGATTTCCCAATTTGGAATTTGACAATGAAACCCCAATAGGGCAAATGGATTGAATGAAGTTGACAATTTATTTAAAATCGACCGAATTACCCTAAAAAGGGAAACAGGTCAAATGAATTGAATGAAATTTATCCAAAATTAATCAGATCACCCTAAAAAGGGTAAATTGATCAAATAGATTGAACGAAACATGATTTATTCAAAATCGGCTCGGTTGCCCTAAAAATGGGTAAATTGGCCAAATGAATGATTGATTCAAAAATCAGCCGAATGACCCTAAAAAGGGTAAATTAGTCAAATGAATTGACGATTTATTCAAAATTGACCGGATGACCCTAAAAAGGGTAAATTGGTCAAATGACCCTAAAAAGGGTAAATTGGCCAAATGAAATGAATTTATTCAAAAATGATTAGATTGTACTAAAATTGAATGAATTGAAAAAAAATGGATTGGATAAGATGGATGATTTGTTCAAAAATCGATTGAATTATTCGCCCACTGGGTGGTTTCAAGAAATCATTACAATGCCTTGGTCTATGAGCCTCTAAAATCAAAATTTGGCCTCTATATTTATCATCTCAACCATGAGGAATCGCTCGTGAATTTTCTTCAAATTAATGTCCTTTACGCAAGGGATTTTTACCAATTTTTGATAAAACGGCCAAAAAGTGATTATTAGATGCTCATATTCCAAGAATCACTCTATGAAAATGATCGGATCTTTACCTTACCTTGTGCACTACCCCTTCGGATGGTACGAGAAAGGTAAACGTGCAAGTCTCATTTGGATTATATATCCGAGACATGGGGGGGTTCATTCCTAACACGGGATCCCCTAAATGACATTCCCTTTCTAGGGTTTATGCATGATGCCATTTTATTAAAGCGATATAAACATGTGACAAACATGGCCTAAAGGATATAAATAATGCAACAGGGGAAAGGTCTAAAAATGAAATGTATTTATTGAAAATCAAGTGCAATAACTGAAATTTAAACATGTGAGCTATCTAGTGGGTGAGTCACTAAAAGAGTGCCAAAAAGGGCCTCTTATTGCTAAGGCATATGAATGCAAGCCAATAAAACAAAAGAATGGTTAGTGCAATTGATAATACACATAGCACATTGGGAGCAATTAAGAAAAAGAAATAGAATAAAGCAAGTAAAAGGGGTGGAACCCCTTCCCTCGTGCCTAATGTGCTTAAAATAGGGTGAGGCTGACTCTAACCTAGGAAAACGCTAACATGGATGCATGAGGCTGGGGTTCACTAATGCCTAGACTCGATAAAGCTTCGGCTCCCAAGCCTTCAGACCTAAAGGCGAAGGGTCATCACTCCCAGGGCCTTCGGTCGGTGGCTCGAGTGATCCCTTAGGTAGCGCTATGGGCGCAGAGCACACCAGCCGCCTACCCAAGGCGATCGATCCTAATCCTACAAGGCGGTGTGGGAAACGCCCACGAAAAACAAAATAAAATGGGATAAAGCAAGTAAATATGCACGTATGAAGTGTTTTCCAATTTTGAGGGAAGGGGTTGAGAACCACGAGAGGCTCTAAAGGTGACACCCCCCCCAAATGCAATGCAAGCGCGAGATAAACAAGTAAACATACATCCAATCAACCAATCACACGTACGTGAGTGAGGGAATAGTTTGATACGCGCGTGAGGAAAAGGGTCCTAAAAAGGGAAAATGCAACCCTAATATCCACATGCTATACATAAAAAAGGTAGAAAAAGGAAAAGAACGGCTAAATCAAATGCTCGGACCCACTTAGGAAGTCCCCAGTGGAGTCGCCAACTGTCGCGCCCCACTTTTTGACGAGTGTGTTGTGGTGTGGTGGTGTGAGTGTGTAATATACATGTGAACGTGTGCGGAATGAAAAGTAAAAGGCCATGGGACTTTGGAAAGCGACGATTTGGCCAAATGAAATTTTAAAAAAGGGTTTTTTAAATATGAAAACGGAGTCGCCACTTGGTATAGATTTGGGGTGTACCAAGTCACCCAAAAAGTGTTTTTAAAGACAAAGTAGTGAAAACCCCTTTTTAAAACGACTCCTAGTCCACGTAAGCCAAAGAAAAAGGTTCGGGGGTCACGTTTGACAAAGGGGAAGGCAAGGATAGAATCCAAGGCACCCCTTTGACCTAGCCAAGGCTAGTTGCGCGACTTAACCTTACCTTTCCTAATTTTCTACCCAATATATGTTCGCACGTTGGATATGACTATATGAATGCAAAACGGAAAGAAAAATGCAATCCTAAATTCTACGATGTCTCTCGTGAGGCTTTTGGTCCCAAACCACATGAATTGTGGCGGCCAACAAAGGAAAACCCCATAGAGGTCGATTAATGCAAATGAGACTCAAATGTGCAAGTGTGAAAGTGTATGAAAGAAATTAAAAATTCAAGTGTTTGTGTGCAAGTGTATGAAAAGGTGCACGTGTGCAATTGTATGAAAATTCCAAGTGTTTGCGTGCAAGTGTATGAAATATAGTGATAAGTGCATATGGGTGTAATTAAGTGCAATTTGGTGAAGTAGAAATCAAAATGAATAGTAAGGAAAATGTGAATTGAAAAGAATGAGTGAGTGATAAATGAGAATGAATGAACCTAAGGGAATGCATCAGGTCGGGTATGGGAATGACTCCTAACTTGGCGACTTCGATTTTCCCTTTGATTAGAAGGAAAAACTAGCGTGCTAAGGCTATCGAGTAGCCACACTCGCTCGTTTCCCTTATCAGAAGGGGACCCTCAAGCAAATGGACCCTACAACTATCATGATATGCAAAAATCCTAAAATGAAGGGAAAGGGGGTTCGAGGAGCATGCCAAGTGATAAAACTAAGAAAAATGCATGATATGTGGTGAACAAGCAAATGATATGCTAATGAGGGGAAATCCCTAAGGGTCTAGCGTTGGACTAGCCCATCTATGCATTCCGACTAGCGTTGGACTAGCGGAAACGATAACAGAAGCCACAACTAGCGTTGGACTAGTGTGGTGACGTACATTCATCCATTCCATTTATTCATAGCTATGAAAGCAAGTAGGCATGCCAAAACGCTCGTAAACACGTAGCACGTAGCACTTAGCATGTTCGACTAGATGCAATGCCCTAACAAAGCAAATTAACACATAGCAACTAAGCATGCAAGCCACGTAAGCCAATTAAAGCCCTAACTATTACATTTGCTAGCTAGGCACATGACTTTGACAGGTCTTCATTGAATGCTCCTCCAAGCCCTATCTATTACATTAGGGAAACCCTACTACAATCTAAAAGGGGGAAAAGGAATAAAATAATTAAATCCCTAGCTATTACAAGCCAAGAGGTGTACACATACCCCATAATGAATAACTTAAATAAAAAGCAAAAGTAATAAAGCAAATGAAAGGAATTAAAGAAAGGCAAAGAAAGCAAAGTAGACATGCATATTCACATAACACGTAGGAGCACGTAGGAAAAAATAAACTCAAGAATATAGAAGTTACCTCCCTCGCAACGGAAATCGAGTAAATGAGATATTAGCTTCAAAACATAAAAAGGTCAAGGTACCAATTTATTTGGCAAATAATCACAAAGGATAAAAAAATAAGCATGAATTTGAATCAATTAAATCATGTAGACTACCCACATTCAAGAAGTCAAAGGAAGAAAGGACTTGATTGCAAAAATGAACAAAGTTTTGGGGTCAAAATTAAAGAAAAATAAAGTTTAGGGACCTATTTGCAATTAAAGCAAGGACCGAATTGAAAGAAGTTGAAAATGTCCAGGGCCACAATACAATTAGGGAGAAATTCAGGGACTGATTTGCAAAATCGTTTTCTGGTTTCTTAATGGACCAAGCCATTGGGCCATCTTATTTATTTGTTTGGGCCAAAAATCATTCGGCCCAATCGGAAGTCCAAGGAAAACAATCTGGCTAGCCCACCATTTTCACTAATCTAGCCCATACAAAATTAAGGGCCTCAAGTTTTCAAGCCCAAATCATAAACCCAGAAGAAGCAAACCAAAATCCATTAGCCCAACCCAACTAAGTATTATTACCCGAAAACCTAAACCATACCTAAACCCAACAAGATTAGTAAATTAACTAAAATCATCAAGCCACAATTATGATCTAAATCCCCGAATTAATTTATCCCACAAAGTCACATAAAATAGGCAAACATAGGATTAAGCTTAGGAGGGTGAAATTAGTTCAGCTTTTCCAATTTTGGGGTCACATCAGAACAAGGGGGAACTTGAGGGATTCAAATGTAACCAAAGCAGGGACCTAATTGAAGGACTTATGCAGGTGTTGGAGGCAAATTATGAAGCTCAGAAAATGCAGGACCAAATCATAAAACAAAAAGAAAATGGAGGGACTGAAACTTCAATTTAAGCAAGTATTCATCTTCCCCAACTGAATTCAACATCAGACCAACATTGCTGCTTTCTTACGAAGGAAAAATGTCCGAAAAAAACTTCAGACTCACATGAATCTTTTCTCATCTGAATTCATATCATTAAATCGATTTCATGCAAGAAGGGCAATTAAGAAAACAAAGCCCATCAAATACTGCTTTTATTCATGAAAAACGACACCGACTACTTGTTCTCTTCATCCGAAAAATGCAGATAAATCACCTTTGAATCAGAAATTTCAATCAAGCAATTCGTCGAACAGGTTAGGGGCGTTAGAAAATTCACTACTTTTTTGTTCCATTGGAGCTACAATTGGCCCCAAAATTATCAACAACAACAAGGATTCTTGCCCAGTCAACATACAAAGCATATGTATCTCAAAGAAACATGAACAATCAGCACAAAATTGAAACAAAATGCTCCCAGCAAACCATTTCAATAACTTGACCGAAACTGAAATTTAACAAGAGAAGAAAAAACTTACGGTGCTCTTGCTTGGTGAAATTTGTAAACGACGGCAGATTCCAGCGGTGTGCTTTAATCATAGCATCCAACCCAAACCCATCTCCTTCTTCGACATATCTCTCAAATTCTGGGATTCAGGACCTTCACCATAACTCACATCCCATTTACACAAGAAATTGCACAGAAAGGCAGCCTTAACAAATCAATCTTCAACCCAAAATTAACTCTCTGTTTGAAAACTTCACTAAACAGCAAGTCGGTAGCTGAGATTCAATAGAAGAAAAAGGAGAAATAAAAAATGGAGAAAATAAAGAGGCTTCCGTATCATATGCGCTTTGGGTGGCGGTGAAATGGTGGCGTGGGTGGAGTACTGGTGCCTTGGTGGTGGGTATGAAGTTAACGGGAAGGTTTTCTGCTGTAACTGAGGAAACAGGGACAAAGACCTCAGGGTAAAGGTTCGTCGGTTGAGGGCTGACTGGGGAGTAAAATATTTGGACCGATAAAGAAGAAGAAGGTATCAATATGGAAAGAAATCGAGAGAGATAAAAAAATGATTCCTCCTCCGCTTCTCGTTTCTTTTCCCAGAAAATTTTTCTCCTGCCCGAGCTTCTCTTCCATCCTGATCAACCCTTGTCCGCCGCTCTTTTCTTGCTGTTTCTTGCCCTCATCCTCTGCCCTGATCTCTTCCTTCTTAGCCCCAAAACTCCAGCTGCTTTTCCGCTTCCCATTCTCTGTTTTTTATCTAGCCTGAAGCCCCAAAACTTCCCCAGCTTTCCCCTTGTTCCGGCCGAAGCTCCCTCTTTGCTCTCTTTCCCCTCTTTTTTAGCCGAAACCCCTCTGCTTTTCCTTAGCTCCTCAGCCGTCAACTCTTGCTGTTTTTCTCTCCGCCCCCGTTCTGATTTTTCCCTTTCTCCGCTTTCGTTGTTTTTGCCGTAGCTCCCTTTTGTTTTTTTTCATTCTCTCTATTTCTTAGTCTTCCCTCTTTTGGTCCGTAACTCCATTTTCCTCTCTGCCGTCCGTCTCCAAAAACTTCCCCTTAGCCTTTTTTTTTACAACCCTCCAACCCCCCAAGAACTCCTCTGTTTTTCTTGTTTCAGCCGTAGCTCCCTTTTTCAAATTGTCCCCCCTTGCGGCTACTGTTTCTTTTTCTACTTATATGGCCTCAACCCTAAAACTCAGCCATCTTAAAAAATTTGCAGCCAAGGGCTGCCTTGAATGAACAAAACGCAGCTTGCATGCGCAACTCTTTCTTTCTTTTTTTTTTTTTTTTTTTGAAGAACAAAAGTAGAAATGACATAAAATAGCCAAACAAAATTTCTATTTTTCCCTTTTCCCCTTTTCATGATTTCTCTTTTTCCTTTTTTTTTTCAAGAAATTCTATGATAAAAACTTAAAAAATAAAATAAAACTAGAAACTAAAAACTAAAAACTAAAAAACGAACACGACAAATAAAAATACTAAAAATGAAATTACACCAAAAATTTGGTGTCTACAGTTTGCCCCTCTTTGTCTGAGTTTTGAAAAAACTTGAGACAAAGAAGTAGACACCAAATACATACCTGTGTTATTTGGCTGCAAAAGATTCCAATGAACAAGAATTCTAATTCGGGACTGACCCGAACATGAAAAATAAGACGGGACTGACCCGAACAGGAGTTAAAACGGGACTGACCCGAACAGGAATTTAAACGGGACTGACCCGAACAGAAATTTAAACGGGACTGACCCGAACAGAAATTTAAACGGGATAGACCCACGGGATAGACCCAAACAGAAATTTAAATTGGATGAATTGAAGTGAGATGGAGTATTGGTGGGGTTGACCCATGTTTATTGGTGATGCAAATGAAAGAAGCGAAATGAAGTGTTAATGGGACTGATCCACGTTCCAGTGGCTGTGAAAATGAAATGTCTCGACAATCGGACAGCGGGATCAAACCCGAGCCTGCCGTGATGAACTTGAGTTGATTTTTTGATTTTTTGATTTTTGGATTTTTTTGGATTTTTGGATTTTTTTTGATTTTTTGATTTTTTGATTTTTCTGATTGATTTTTTTGTTTTTTTTTTGAGGGAACCTTTTCACAATTTGCCCCAGTATGATGAATTGGTCAGTGAGACGACATCTGAGCCTGACGGGGTGTGGACGGTCAGCGGGATAAAACCCGGTCTTGCCGAGATTGGCGGGATAAAACTCGGTCCCAATGTGATAAAAGCGGTCAGCGGGATTAAACCCGGTCCTGCCGAGATTGGCGGGATAAAACCCGGTCCCAATGTGAGATAAGCGGTCAGCGGGATAGAACCCGGTCCTGCCGAAATAAGCGGTCAGCGGGATAAAACCCGGTCCTGCCGAGGTGAGCGGTCAGCGGGATCAAACCCGGTCCTGCCGAAGTGAGCGGTCAGCGGGATTAGACCCGGTCCTGCCGAGATTGGCGGTCAGCGGGATTATACCCGGTCCTGCCGAGATTGGCGGGATGAAACCCGGTCCCAATTTGATTAAAAGCGGTCAGCGGGATAGAACCCGGTCCTGCCGAAATAAGCGGTCAGCGGGATAAAACCCGGTCCTGCCGAAATAAGCGGTCAGCGGGATAAAACCCGGTCCTGCCGTAGATAAACGGTCAGCGGGATAGAACCCGGTCCTGCCGAAATAAGCGGTCCAGCGGGAATAAAACCGGTCCTGCCGATGGTGACGGTCAGCGGATCAAACCCGTCCTGCCGAAGTGAGCGAGTCAGCGGATTAGACCCGTCCTGCGAGATTGGCGCGTCAGCGGATTCTATACCCGGTCCTGCGAGATTGCGGCGAGAAAACCCCAGGGTTCCCATTTGATAAAAAGCTGGGTCAGCGGGATTAAACCCTTGTCCTGCCGAGATAAGCGGTCAGCGGGATAAAACCCGCGTTCCTGCCGAAGTGAGCGGTCAGCGGGATCTAGACCCGGTTGCCTGGCCAGAGATTGCGGGATGAAAACCCGGTCCCAATTTTGATTAAAAAGCGGTCACGGGATGTAAACCCGCGTCCTTGCCAGAGATTGGCGGATGAAACCCGGCCCAATTGTGATAAAAACGATCAGCCTGGCGGATTTAAACCGGTTCCGCCGAGATTGGCGGGATGAAAACCCAGTTCCCAATGTGAGATAAGCGGTCAGCGGGATTTAAACCCGGTCCTGCCGAGATTGGCGGGATGAAACCCGGTCCCAATTTGATAAAAAGCGGTCAGCGGGATTATACCCGGTCCTGCCGAGATTGGCGGGATGAAACCCGGTCCCAACGTGATTTTGTGAAGTTGGCGGCACAAAGTCCAGGCCCAACGTGATTTTTGGACTGTTGGCGGCACGAAATCCAGGCCCAACGTGATAAAGTGAAGTTGGCGGCACGAAACTCAGGCCCAACGTGATAAAGTGATGTTCAGTGGGATAAGACCCAATCCTGCCATTCAAGATACAAGAAATTGAATTTGATTTTCCAAGAAGCAAGAGTTTGACCTTTGATTTTTGATTTTTGACTTCTGAATTTTTCTGATTTTTCGAGAGAATTTTCAAAAATAATTTGCCCCAGTGTAGGGCCTTCTCTTCTTTCTTCTCTTTCTTCGGCATCAGCCTTCCACAAACCCAGAAGCTTTCCGTCGATTTCAACTGTGAATATCTGCACAGGGGGTTTATATGCACTCAAATTTTCATGAAACAGGCAGCGTGATTAATTTGAAAGTCTTGCTTGAGTCTTTGACGAAATCCTCAAATGGACTATAAAAATTTTGCCCCAGTGTGGGCTTGTTTTGTGAAATCTTGCAAATAAAAATTTTGCCCCAGTATGGGCCCATTTGATTGCAAAAATTGGTTTGGATGCCTTTCCATTTATTTGAAAATTGCAATTGGTCTTCCTAACATATCATGTGAAAGAAATTGAAATGTCCTGCTTAAACTCATATAACAAATTTCATGATGAATTTCTCAAAATAATGCCAAATTACGAAAGATTTCTTCCCCACTTTAGCATCAATGCTTTGGGTGATGGGTCACCATTTCTGAGTGGTTCATCTTTCAGGACCAATCAAGTGACTTTATTTTTGAAATGGCTAAGGAAATAGGAAGTCAGAATTTGTCTCATTTGTGTACCCCAGTTGTGTGTAACCCATTCAATGTCACATCTTAGTGAAAGCAAAGAGTTTGTCACCCTTATTTCTTAAGAAAACTTAGTCAACGTATAAGCTTCATGGGCTTGCAAAATTTTGGGTAGGAATGATAGCTAAACATGTGAAATCTGGTTATACCCTTATGATCATGAGTGATCAATGGATTTTTATGAGCATAATCCTCACTTTGGATTGTCATGAAGGAACAAGTCAACGATGGACTTTTATGGGCTTGTAATTTGGCTTGAAAACGATAGCTAAAGAAATAATTTCCAAAGGACATTGCACCGAAGATCGCATTTTTCGACACTGCCCTCATCTGGACTCCAGATTCTTGGACTTTGTTTAACTTTTTATCATCACCCAACAGGGTCTCTCAGCATCAAATCTATTTTGCACCTTTCTTTTGCATTCATTTCGCTCATTTTTCTTTTCTTTTTCCCCCTTCGCGGGGTTTCACATGAAGAGCAGTGTCAACCTCACACCTAATCAATTCAGAATACAGCAAAAATTTTCCGGCATCAGAAATTTTCTTGACAGGGCCATTGCAAAGAACAGGAGTCAGGACTTTCGGCTTTGTAATGGGGTCAGGTGGAGTGTTTAGAAAAGTTAAAGCTTGAAGGCAGATTTCAAGAGTGGTTTGAAGAATCTGAGATCGCATTGTTGCGTCAACCCTATTTGAGGGTTAAATCAGAATTTGCCCCAGTTTATACTCAATTGAGGCTTTTCACTTTCATTTGTTTTCTTTTTTTGACTTTCCGGCTTTTTTGCCATTCTTTGAAACTTTCACAAAATTGCCCCAGTTTATTTTTGAACTGAGGTTCTCTTTTCTTCTTTTGCTTTTGATTTTGTGGCTTTTCACTTTTCACTTCTTGAAACTTTTTCTTTTCAACACAAACTTGCCCTAGTGTGGGGTTTGCGATTCTCAGGGGTTGCCAAACGAAATTATCCATTCTGATGGCTCAAAAGGGATAACTAGGGATAGATGCTTGATCGGAAAAGAAGAGGGCCTGACCGTTATTCCGTTCCTTACAATAACTCCGAAAGGAAACTTTCATTAATGGAAAATTTTTGGCATGTATCTGAATTAACTGATTGAGGAGGACCCTTGTTCATCCATATTTGTGAAACGTTGGCGATCCACGCGGACAAATCTCTTCCCTTTCTTTTTCCAAAAAATGGAAACCCAGATAGATTCAAATTTCTCCAATTTGTGATTCCCTCTTTTCTTTTCTTTTGGCATTTTTGCTTTTCCCCTTTTCTTTTCTTTCAAAATTTCCCAATCTCCTTCCCCAATGTGGGGTGCGATCATATGTGCACTCAAAAAGAACCACCAATTTTTGCTCAAATGGGGATGCAAGGGATAAACAGTGTTTAGGATTGTAGAAGCGATGGCCAAAGCATCATTCTTACACCTCATGACAACCAAAGTAACGAAATGATTATTAAAAATCCATTCCCCTTTTAGATAGTTGAAAATTTTCCAATGAAGGGTAGTGATCATTAAGACCCTTATTTGAAACGAAATTATTCTTTTAGAGGCTCAAATGGGAGAGCAAATGATAAAAATCTGTATAGGTAATGAAACGAATGCTTGAAGTATCATTCCAAATTTTCCAAACAAATAAGAACAATGCACATTTTGCTTTCACTTAGATGTGATTGAACCAGATTAGACGCCTTGAACATTTTCAAGCAAAAGTTGCCCCAATTTACAATTTATCAATCAATGTGACTGATTTTATTTTGGAATTAAGTGAAGGAGAAAGGTATCTCATAGGGCCTTTTGAGTGACCGTTCACTCTCTTTCTTTCTGAGCACTCTTATTGTACAGGTTGGAACACCAATCGAGGGTAAGGATTTTAGGAAGCATACACTTGTGAAATTCAGGCTATAGGTTGAAAAATCTCAAATTGGGTCTTATTTCTCAAAAATCATCATGAAATCTCCAATGAGTAAGAATAAAGAATGAAATGTACATAAATATACACAAAACAAAAATTATCCAAAAAAAAATTTATTGTTGAAAAAGTTTGAAACAAAATTTCTCAATCAATTATGATACAAATGAGAAGAGAGAAACTCGTAAAGAGCTCAACACATACACTTTTTGTCTCCTTTTCTTTTGGAACAAAATGTATTAACAAATCAAATAAATAGAATTTCCCCTTTATGCTTTCGCGGCAATGTCTGCCCAAGAATCAAGCAATACTTGTAATCTTCAAGCTTTATTGGATCAAAATTATCAGATAGAAGAATATTCTCGCCTTTTTGAAACATTTTTATAAATACAGGGGGAGGGGAAAAACAAAAGAAAAATACCCAAAGTCAGTAAGTAAGAATAAAAAATCGGTATGCATGTCCTATGGGGGAACCCTTTTTGTGCCAAGGGTAGGCCTAGAATGAGGATGCAATCCTCTGAAGTAGGCACTATACCATACCTGATGGATCCAATCAGCTCATGGAGTGAAAAAATAATTTTGAAAGAGTTTGGTCAATTGGAATGAGAAGGGACGTTTGTCAAAATAAGGACCTCGCCCGCAAGGATTGATCACTTTTGATCGGTACAAGATTTTGCAAAAACGCACGGGTTTGACCTTGACGAACTTCCTATCAAAGAGATTGGAATTCGTTGATAAAATTTCTCAGTGAATTACGGGTCAAAACCCTAATTGATCAAGTGATTGGGTGCAATGGACGGTTTTCTTCAAAATTGACTAGATTTCCCAATTTGGAATTTCGACATTGAAACCCTAATAGGGCAAATGGGTTGAATGAAATTGACAATTTATTTAAAATCGACCAAATTACCCTAAAAAGGGAAACAGGTCAAATGAATTGAATGAAATTTATCCAAAATTAATCAGATCACCCTAAAAAGGGTAAATTGATCAAATAGATTGAACGAAACTTGATTTATTCAAAATCGGCTCGGTTGCCCTAAAAATGGGTAAATTGGTCAAATGAATGAAATTGAATTAGGGATTTATTCAAAAATCGGCCGAATGACCCTAAAAAGGGTAAATTGGTCAAAAGACCCTAAAAAGGGTAATTTGGTCAATTGAATTGTTAATTTATTCAAAAGCGACCGAATGACCCTAAAAAGGGTAAATTGGTCAAAAGACCCTAAAAAGGGTAAATTGGTCAAATGAATTGACGATTTATTCAAAATCGACCAAATAACCCTAAAAAGGGTAAATTGGTCAAATGAATTGGATGAAATGAATTTATTCAAAAATGATTAGATTGTACTAAAATTGAATGAATTGAAAAAAAAATGGATTGGATAAGATGGATGATTTGTTCAAAAATCGATTGAATTATTCGCCCACTGGGTGGTTTCAAGAAATCATTACAATGCCTTGGTCTATGAGCCTCTAAAATCAAAATTTGGCCTCTATATTTATCGTCTCAACAATGAGGAATCATTTGTGAATTTCCTTCGAATTAATGTCCTTCGCGCAAGGGATTTTTACCAATTTTTGATAAAATGGCCAAAAAGTGATTATTAGATGCTCATATTCCAAAGATTGCTTCATGAAAATGATCGGATCTTTACCTTACCTTGTGCACTACCCCTTCGGATGGTACGAGAAAGGTAAACGTGCAAGTCTCATTTGGATTACATATCCGAGACATGGGGTGGTTTATTCCTAACACGGGATCCCCCAAATGGCATTCCCTTTCTAGGGTTTATGCGTGATGCCAGTTTATTAAAGCGATGTAAATATGTGACAAATATGACCTAAAGGACATAAATAATGTATCGGGGGGAAAAAGTCTAAAAATGAAATATATTTATTGAAATCAAGTGCAAAGACTGAAATTTAAACATGTGAGCTATCTAGAGGGTGAGTCACTAAAAGAGTGCCAAAAGGGCCTCTTATCGCTAAGGCATATGAATGCAAGCCAAGAAACAAAAGAATGGTTAGTGCAATTGATAGTACACATAACACATTGGGAGCAATTAAGAAAAAGAAATAAAGCAAGTAAAAGGGGTAGAACCCCTTCCCTCGTGCCTAATGTGCTTATAAATAGGGTGAGGCCGACTCTACCTTAGGTCATTCTAATATGGATGCATGAGGCTGGGGTTCATTAATGCCTAGACTCGATAAAGCTTCGGCTCCCAAGCCTTCAGACCTAAAAGCGAAGGGTCATCACTCCCAGGGCCCTTGGTCGGTGGCTCGAGTGATCCCTTAGGTAGCGCTATGGGCGCAGAGCACACCATCCGCCTACCCAAGGCAATCGATCCTAGTCCTACAAGGCGGTGTGGGATGGCGCCCACGAAAATAAAAATAAAATGGGATAAAGCAAGTAAACATGCACGTATGAAGTGTTCCCCTATTTTGAGGGAAGGGGTTGAGAACCACGCGAGGCTCTAAGGGTGACACACCCCCTCCCAAATGCAATGCAAGCGCGAGATGAACAAGTAAACATACATCCAATCAACCAATCACACGTACGTGAGTGAGGGGATAGTTGGATACGCGTGCGAGGCAAAAGGCCTTAAAAATGAAAAATGCAACCCTAATATCCAAATGCAATGCATAAAAAGGGTAGAAAAAGGAAACGAATGGCTAAGTCAAATGCTCGGACCCACTTAGGAAGTCCCCAGTGGAGTCGCCAACTGTCGCGCCCCACTTTTTGAATGAATGTGAAATGTGTGCGAAGTGTGGTGTGAACGTGTGCAACATGAAAAGTAAAAGGCCATGGGACTTTGGAAAGCGACGATTTGGCCAAATGAAATTTAAAAAGGGTTTTTTAAATATGAAAACGGAGTCGCCACTTGGTATAGATTTGGGGTGTACCAAGTCACCCAAAAAGTGTTTTTTAAAGACAAAGTAGTAAAACCCTCTTTAAAACGACTCCTAGTCCACGTAAGCCAAAGAAAAAGGTTCGGGGGTCACGTTTGACAAAGGGGAAGGCAAGGATAGAATCCAAGGCACCCCTTTGACCTAGCCAAGGCTAGTTGCGCGACTTAAACCAATTTTTCCTAGTTTTCTACCCAATGTATGTTCGCACGTTGGATATGACTATATGAATGCAAAACGGAAAGAAAAATGCAATCCTAAATTCTACGATGTCTCTTGTGAGGCTTTTGGTCCCAAACCACATGAATTGTGGCGGCCAACAAAGGAACACCTCATAGAGGTCGATTAATGCAAATGAGACTCAAGTGTGCAAGTGTGAAAGTGTATGAAAGATGCAAGAAATGTAAGTGCAAGTGTGCAAAATTGTATAAAGGTGCTTGTGTGAAATTGTAAAAAAAAATCCAAGTGTTTGTGTGCAGATGTATGAAATATAGTGATAAGTGCATATAGGTGTAATTAAATGCAATTTTTGTGAAGTAGAAATCAAAATGAACAATAAGGAAAGGAAAATGTGAATTGAAAAGAATGAGTGAGTGATAAATGAGAATGAATGAACCTAAGGGAATGCATCAGGTCGGGTATGGGAATGACTCCTAACTTGTCGACTTCGATTTTCCCTTTGATTAGAAGGCAAAACTAGCGTGCTAAGGCTATCGAGTAGCCACACTCGCTCGTTTCCCTTATCAGAAGGGGACCCTCAAGCAAATGGACCCTACAACTATCATGATATGCAAAAATCCTAAAATGAAGGGAAAGGGGGTTCGAGGAGCATGCCAAGTGATAAAACTAAGAAAAATGCATGATATGTGGTGAACAAGCAAATGATATGCTAATGAGGGGAAATCCCTAAGGGTCTAGCGTTGGACTAGCCCATTCTATGAATTCCGACTAGCGTTGGACTAGCGGAAACGTACATTCATCCATTCCATTCATTCATGGCTATGGAAAGCGATTAGACATGCCAAACACCTATAAACACATAGCACATAACAATTAGCATGCTCGACTAGATGCAAGGCCCTAACAAAGCAAATTAACATGTAGCAACTAAGCATGCAAGACACATAAGACAATTAAAGCCCTAACTATTACATTTGCTAGCTAGGCACAAGTCTTCGATAGGTCTTCATTGAATGCTCCTCCAAGCCTTATCTATTACATTAGGGGGACCCTACTACAATCTAAAAGGGGGAAAGGGAATAAAATAATTGAATCCCTAACTATTACAAGCCAAGAGGTGTACACATACCCCATAATGAATAACTTAAATAAAAAGCAAAAGTAAATGCAATAAAGGAAAGGAATTAAAGAAAGGCAAGGAAAGCAACGTAGACATGCAATTCACACTTAGCACGTTGGATCACATAGGAGAAATGAAAATCAAGGAGATAGAGGTTACCTCCCTTGCAATTGGAAATCGAGTAAATGAGATATTAGCTTCAAAACAATAAAAAGGTCAAGGTACCAATTTATTTGGCAAATAATCACAAAGGATAAAAAATAAGCAGGAATTTGAATCAATTAAATCATGTCGACAATTCACATTTAAAAAGTCAAGAGAAGAAAGGACCTGATTGCAAAGATTGACAGAGTTTGGAGGTCAAAATTAAAGAAAAATAAAGTTCAAGGACCTATTTGCAATTAATTTAAGGATCCAATTGAAAGCATTGAAAGTTTGTAGGGCCATAATGGAATTAAAGAAAATACAGGGGCTGATCTGCAAATTCGTTCTCTGGTTTCTTAATGGATCAAGTCATTGGGCTATTTCCTTTATTTGTTTGGGCCAAAGCTTCCAAGCCCAATCGGAAATCCCAAAACAAAAGGGAATGGGCCATTGTCACCCTTCTTGGGCCAAGATCACTTGGCCCAAGCGGAAGTCCAAGGAAAAACAAGTGGGCTAGTATATTATTTTGGACCAAAAATTAGCCAACCAAAAAAATGGGCCTTGACCCTCTAGCCCAAGCCAAAAACCCAAAAATGAATTGAACCCTCTTACACAAACCCAACTAAAAATCATTAGCCAAACATAAGTCTAAGCCCAACAAGATAACAAATCAACTAAAATTATTTAAGCCACAATTATGATCTAAAACCCAAAATTAATTTATCCCAAAAAAGTCACATAAAATAGGCAAACATAGGATTAAGCTCAAGAAAGACAAAATGGATTTGATTTTCCAAATTTTGAGGCCACGGTGAATAAGGGGGACTTGAGGGATTAAAATGCAACAAGAGCAGAGACCTAATTGAAGGACTTATGAAGGTGTTGGGGGCAAAATTATGAAAAGTAAAGTTCTGGGGTTAAATCATAATGGAAAGGGAAATTGAGGGACTGGAATCATGAATTTAATCAAGCAATCCTCCTCTTCCAAATTGGCTCAACGTTCGCTGCTATTTCATTCCTCTTTGCAACCAGAAAATTCAACTTCGGATTCCAATCAAACAAAACAAAACAAAAGCAAAACAGATGACTCTCACATGAATCCCCTCGCATGCCATTTTATGTCATGAATTTAAATCCATACAAGAGGAACACCAAACAAACGAGAAGCGGGGCAGATTGCCAAAACAAACGGACGCCCAAACAAACCCATTCGAATCAATTATTTTGACAAGCATGAAACAGTCGAACGTATATAAATCAGAAATTAATCCATTCTTCAGGCCGAACTTTCAATGAAGCATTCTGTCGAACAACAAATGGGCATTAAAACTTCACCGAATTTTCTGGTCAACTGGAATTATAACTAGCCAAAACATTTTCAGCAACCCAAGAAATACCAGAAATACCAAGCAATTCAACCCAATCAATACACAAAGCATGTTCGTTCTGAAATTCATGAACAATCAAA
The DNA here is from genome assembly GCF_003713205.1 of Coffea eugenioides. Lineage (NCBI taxonomy): Eukaryota > Viridiplantae > Streptophyta > Magnoliopsida > Gentianales > Rubiaceae > Coffea > Coffea eugenioides. Next base: position 15,560,046 of record NC_040044.1, read on the forward strand.
AAGAAAATATAACCGGGCACCAAGGTACAGCAGACAATATCCTGAAAATTTCCAAAAGATCCTGCGCTTTGGGGAAAACTGAAATGCAAATGAAAAGGATGACTTACGGCGTCTGCAAGCGGCAGTGCTGGATTCAGATGAGGTGGTGGTGGCTTCCGGTGGTGGCAGTGAATTTCAGCGATGGATTGTGGTGGAGTGGCGGCTCCTCTTGCTTTCTGTTCGGTAAAAATTTTGCAGGCCCTGGCGGTGGATTGCGGGGAGATGATGGCGCTGGTGGTGGTCGACGGCATTGAAATGGCAACCTTGCTTTCGAAACCCATAGCCCCTCAACCTCTGCCCAGCCGTAGAACCTCTTTTTTCTCTGTTTTCTTGCTCTTTTTTCCTCAGCGCAAGCCTTCTGCTTCGGCTTGTTTGTTTTCCTTTTTGTCGCCTCCATGGCCTTCCTATCCCCCTGTTCTTGTGACCTTTCCTTTTTCTTCACTTGTTCGTTTCCCCCGCAGCTATCTCTCGGCTTGGGCTCCCCTCTCGGTGCCCTTTTCGTTGCCCAGCCCAGGACGAAACTCTTCGTTCGACCCCATCGTCCGCTACCCCTTCTCTATTGTAAGCTGTCCGAAATCTTTCCCCTAGTCTTTTGCTTCTGGTTTTCCTTCTAAGCTTCAGCCGTTGTTGTTCCTCTGCCTATTCTCTCAGGTTTTTTCTTATCCCCTTCACCCCTCAGCCGTTACTCCTTGCTCGATAGTTTTCCCTTCGCTGTTTTTCCACTCCCTTGCCCCTCTGTCGGCTCTCCCTTTTTCCTCTCATTTTCCCAAGCTCCGCCGCCACTCTGTTTTTCTTAGTTTTTGCTCTGCTTTTTCCGCCACCCTTTTTTGCCTTTTTTTCTGTTCTTGTTCTTTTGCCGTAACCCCCCCTAGCCTTCTCTTGTTTGCGGCTGTCTTGCCTTTTTTATTTATACCAGCATCTCTAACCCTAAAACCCCAGCCATCTCTCCTATATTTGCAGCTAAGGGCTGCCCGAAGCCCTTCCTTGCAAGCTGCGAAAACGCAGCTTGCAAGTTGCGTACTATTCTCTTTTTTTTTAAAAAAAAAACTTAAATAACAAAATTGAAAATAATAAAGATTAAAAACAAAAACAATTTAATTAACATCAGAAACAACAAAATGCAAATCCAATTTTTTTCATTTTCCATTTTCATCGTTTTTCTCTTTTTGTTTCTTTTTTCAATTTTCAATTTTTCATTTTTTCCTTTTCATTTTAAATAATGAAACTAAATCCAAAACAACTAAAACATATTTTTTAACACTTTTCTTTTTCCTTTGAGAAACTCTACGCTAAAATGGCTAAAATAACTAAAAGTAAAAGTAAATAAAACCAATTGTGACAAATAAAAATAGAACAAATGAAAAACGAATAGTAAAAAAAAATAAATAATAAAACACCAAAAATTTGGTGTCTACACATACGACTTCCAAAAGTTGTCTAAACAAATACATTCAAAATTCTAATCAAAAGGGCCATCAAGTCGACTTCTCCATAATTCCTTCCATTTCAGCTCCTGCTAAGGAAAACAAGTCTAACGGGGTGAGCGAATGCTCGTGAGGCCGAGAAAACATGCAAAACACATAGTTCAAATAACAATATCACTTAAGCGAAAATTAAAGCTGTAACATCCAAGCAATTCACAATTTTCAATTTAACACATTCACTGAGGATACAGGAGCTCTCAAGAGCTAATTCCTACTTGTTTTGCCAAAGTTCAATCCAGTACTTTTTCGTGATGACGTTCCGTCACCCGGGTAGGTAATCAAGTCCGTAGAACCTTACTTCTCCACTTTTGGTTCTGAGTCAACATGAGAGGTACCTCCTACCCGAATCGATGTGGTACATGTTATCGCTCAGGGGATCGATTATACGTTTATGGTTCTGAGTCGACATGAGAGGTACCTCCCACCCGAATCGGTGTGGTACATATTGTCGCTCAGTGGTCGATGAGATATCGCTCCAATCGACTTATACTTTATTTATATTTTTGAGTCGACATGAGAGGTAACTCCCACCCGAATCGGTGTGGTACATGCTATCGCTCCGAGAACCAATTATAGCACTGAGACGGTATGGGAGGTACCTCCCACCCAAATTGGTGTGGTACATGCTATCCGCTCAGAGCTCACGAGTTAAACATATTCATGTACGATTACCAATTATTGTTTACGGTTCTGAGTCGACATGAGAGGTACCTCCCACCCAAATCGGTGTGGTACATACTATCGCTCAGGGAACCGATTATAGCACTGAGATGGTATGAGAGGTATCTCCCACCCAAATTGGTGTGGTACATGCTTCCGCTCAGAACTTACGAGTTAAACGTGTTCATGTACAATTACTAAATCATATGTATTCAGGTTTTAAGTACCACATAGTTCAAAGAGAGAGTGAGAGGACAAGGGCGTCCGCATGAGTAAAATATGATTGGTCGATAAGATTTACTTTGATCGACGTCGAGTCAATGTAAATGTAATTTTGCAGTTACAACAGTTCACTTAGTTCATATAGCAATTCACTTCACACAATTTGAATATCAATTCACATAGCACAATTCACTTATAGCATCACTTAAGGGAGAACGAGTGTGATAAAGTACACACTCGTCTCAACAATTCCATAATACTCAATTAACAATTCAAGCATTTATCAACAATTCATGCACTTGACACTCACCAATCAAAAACAAAGGAGTAGTGCCCACTTGAGGGTTCAGCCGTCCACCGTGGGATTCTCTTGAAGGTCCTCTTGAATTCCTGAGTAATTAATATTGAACTATCACTTAGAAATCCCATTTAGCACGGAAGATTGCACACTTGTACAATCTAGAAAAATATCATGAAAATGAGCCTTAATTACTCGTAAATCGAGGCTCAAAAGTGGGGTTTTAATAATGAAAGAAAATCTGATTTTCATCTTTGAAATCAAGTGTAAAACGGCAAAGCAATATCGAAGGAAAATGATGAGTTCTAAAAACTCAATTTCCTTTAAGTTTGGAAATTTCAGATTTGACAAGCAATTTTAGAAAAATTGTATCTCACTCTCTGTAGGTCAAAAATTGGAAAACTTGGTACCGTTGGAAACTACTTCCAAAGTACTAAAAGTTCCTAGAAGAAACTTTTCCATGATTCCTGATGGAAGACATTCAAATTTTGGCTTAAATTTGCTGATTTGAGCTCTCAAGACAGTTTCGGAGTTGGTTTTTGGCCAACTTTGAAAATTCGGCAAAATTCGTAGAATGTGAACTAGCTTCTCAAACTTGAAACTCAATTAGAGTTATAATCAAAGTTTAAAACACAACAAGAGGAACAAGAATCGGAGTTTTGAGTACCAAGATATAGCGGCTCAACGTTGCTGAAAATTTCTCACTAAACAAGGATCTTCCAGATTTGAACATGAACTTTGGGACTTCAGTTGAGCATCGAAATGGACTTGGAATAGCACCAAATTTGGCAGTATTACACTACCATATAATGGTTATTCCTCTGTCAAATTTCATGTAAAAATCTGAACGGGAAGTCAGTTAACAAAGTCACTAAAGTTTCAAGACAGTTTCGGAGTTGGTTTTTGGCCAACTTTGAAAATTCGGCAAAATTCGTAGAATGTGAACTAGCTTCTCAAACTTGAAACTCAATTAGAGTTATTGTGAGAACCCGTAATTTGTATTTTCTCGGTTTTCGCATTTTTCATGGCCTGTTTTCTGCACTTTCTGTATCCGGAAATTTTCTAGATAAATTTTATGAGTAAATATAGTTTTTAGATGATTTTCTAGATAAATTTTATGAGTAAATATAGTTTTTAGATGATTTTTCTAGTATCGAATAGATTTTGAGAAATTAAGAGCGTATACCGGACGTGGGACCCACTAGTGCGAAAAGTTCGGAAAATTTCGGCCAACTAGATTAAGTTTTGGATACTGGAATTATTTTATCGGGTGTTAAGAGATAATTAGAGGATACCTAGATGGACTATCATTGGAGAGACAAAAGGATAGAGTTGCATTAAAAAGGGTGACAAGTGTCACCTTCCTATTCAACCTTGACTTGACCATTATTTCTTACCTTTACTAATACTCAATTCTGACCCAAAAAGCACCTAAATTTCTGCAAGCTTGGCCGACCCTCTCTCTCTCAAGAAAGAAAGAAAACTCTTCAAGTTTTAGCTCCAATCTTGCTCAAGTTGAACCATCCAACCATTTGATCTTGCAATTACTCCATAAAACCTCTTCACTTAGTGATTTTGAGGTGATTGGTGAAGTTGTTTGGAAAGTTAAGGTGACCAATAGCTCTCTCTCTCTTGTTCTTAAGGTAAGTTGTGAAGAACCACCCTCCTCCTTTAATTGATGCTTAAATCATGCTTAGTGGTAGTATAAGATGCAAATTTATGGATTAAATCTTGAGTTTTGGTTGAATTGGTGAAGTTTTATTATTTTGGGGATTTTTCTGTTTTAATATAAGCATGATTGTGTGGCTATGTATGATGATTGGAAATGGTATATAAGGCATCTAGAAGGTGTAAAAAGTGATTAATTGCAACCAATTTCTGTTTTGGAAGAAAATTGAAAAATCTAGGGTTCTTGAAGCTACATTCTGTCCGAAATTTTAGGTCATAGATAGAGGCCGAATTGGCCTTAGCTAAAAACATGAAAGTTGTAGGGAATGACATTTTAGAGGTGTCTACAAAATTACAGGTCAATCGGAGTAGCGTAGAGTGAGAAAAGTCGAAATTACTATTGCTGTTCTGGTTCTACCCGAAATAGGGATTTACGACTGTAATTGGTTGTTTTGGCTGGAATTTCTTCCGAATTGGTTGTTGAGGTCTTCTGATTAAATGTAGCCCTGTTTCTTAGCTTTCAGTTGGTTTTGGAATTTCTGGATTTGGACTTGTAGAGCCTGAGTTATGATGTTTCCGCTAGAATGCGTTTTGGTGAATCTGTTTTACGTTGTTGATGAAGTATCTTGAATTTTTGACCTGTTTGCACTCAAAAATGGGTTGAGTGACCTTCTGTGATGTTGTATCCCTGTCTTTTAGCTTCGAAATGGTGGGTCTTTCACCCTCATCCGATAATCGTAGTGCATTTGGTGCTATTACCGCAAAGTAAAGTCAAAACCTGTTTTTTTTTCAGGGCCAAAGTTAATTGCATGTCCGAAATTTCTGGTTTCCTTTAATGTTTGTATATGTTCATGGAACCCTATTGGGGTCATATTTGGCATTGGTTTATGACTCGTTATCGAGTCTCCTTGTACTTGTTTGCATGTTTTAAGGCTTGCTTTCATTCCGGTCATTTCCTAGCTAACTTTTGTACTTGTACTACTTTGAGCCTAGTGAACGGCTTTTGGGAAATGAGATGACTTTTGTGTGAGATGTTGGGACTGATTTGAGGAAATAATGAAGCCATGATGGCTGGAAAGTTAGCAAATTTAGGGGAAGTGCTGCCCGATTTTCTAGGCCGTTTGGTTCCTTTAAGTTGGATTTGCCTTTTGGTAGAAATGAAGGGCTTTTGGGTTGTTGGACCTAGGTCTTCATGTTACCTTTTTGTTCCCAAAAATCATGTTTTGCACCCTTGCATTAGTAATTATTTGGCGAGGCATACGACTAGTAGTCGAGCCTCACATGTGCATTCTGTTTACTCGATTCTGGAAGTGAAACCTTCAATTGGTTTATTTTGATTATTTTAGGGTTTCTTGGCGATTAAGGCCAATCTGAAGTGAAAACTTTTGAAGTTGAGCCGGTGAGTGTTCCACTACCTGCTACCCGTTATGTGAAATATCTGAATATCTGAATACTTGATTTATGACTATTGAAGCCAAATACTGTTTTGATAAAATGGAGGCGAGGGTGTACTTTATCACACTCGTTCTCTGGTCTGTTCATATGCCAATTTTGAACGCGTATCTGAATCTGCTATCTGCATTTGTATCTGTATCTGTTATCTGTATCTGGATCTGTATCTGTTCTGACGTCGTTTGGAAGCTTGAGTCCAACGACCTTTCTGTGACCTATGAGCTCAAATCCTGTGGCTAAGTTATTCGAGTCGGGCCGGCAAGGGCCTGGACGATTAGATAACGAACCACGGTAGTCCGTTTTGGGATCTTTGGGTATTGAGACCCTTGATTCCGGGTATACTCGAGTATTACCATTTCTGTTTCTGTTAAGGTGAGCGGGCCCGGTAAAGGGGTGTTTGGTGGACGGAATTTGGTGTAAAGTGGGGTCTACGGACGCATTGGTTCTATATACGTTGACGGAGAGTCAACCGGCTTGGATCCAGTACTGCGCTGGAAAGCTGGCTCCTGAGTGCCACCTGTATCCTTCTGATTTGAATCATTGGTTCCTTTACTTTACATCTGGAATGTGTACCTGATTTGTGAAATGTGAAATGCCATGGTTTTACTGCTATATGTTTGGTACCTCATTGAGCGCAAGCTCACCCCTTTCTGTTCCTTTTTGTTTTCCTCACAGGAAAATAAATACTTTTGGACTGGATTTGATAATTGGTTGCCGAATTGAGCTAGTTGGACATATCTTTTGTATAGCTCATTGATTTAAACCCTAAATGTACTTTTGGGTCCGTTTCTCTTTTGGAATTGGCAAACCGTACATGTATCCACTTTCGAATCACTTTGGTATGCCCTTTGGGTTGTATATGCTAAATTTTGAGATGTAAATTTTTGCTTGACGTTTGGTTGGGTTTTGCCATGTCGGTTCCTATTCATGGCCGACTCCGATTTCGTTTTGTTTTATTCTGGGATTTTTGACTTGTCTATGCGCGTTGTATGGTCCGGAACGTATTCGGTCGCTCTAATCTGAACCGTTAGTCCTGGCCAGAACTGGGCAGGCGGTCCGCCGAACCCTTTGGTTCGCCTTAGGGTGAGGTGGGGCTGTCACAGTTATAATCAAAGTTTAAAACACAACAAGCGGAACAAGAATCGGAGTTTTGAGCACCAAGATATAGCGGCTCAACGTTGCTGAAAATTTCTCACTAAACAAGGATTTTCCAGATTTGAACATGAACTTTGGGACTTGAGTTGAGCATCGAAATGGACTTTGGCACCAAATGGTTATTTACTACCATATAAGGGCTATTCTCTGTCAAATTTCATGTAAAAATCTGAACGGGAAGTCAGTTAACAAAGTCACTAAAGTTTCAAGAATTTCTAAAGCAAATCTGCCTTGTACTTCAATTTTTCCTTTCTCAAACATTTGGCCAACGACAACATTTGAAACATGGTTCATTTGTGAAGACAATGTCTAAAAAACATTCAAAATGTGTTTGATAGGTGATTAACACCAAGAGTTTCAAAATAACAAGTCCCAATTCAAAATGAGCCACTGGCTAGCCAAAACTAGGGTTTCCAATCACTGTCGAAATTCTGAAATTCGGCCATAACTCACTCAATTCAACTTGGAATTGAGCATGGTTGGTGGCATTTGAAACTACATTCATAAGGCTACAATTTTTCATAAGGAATCATTTAAAATTCTATTAACAACTAGCTCATAATCAAGCCACAATTCGCAGCACTTAATAGGCTCTTTAACACAGCCGAGAAACAGGATAGGTGACTTTGAAAGGCTGGTACGGTTCACTCAAGTGGAATCAGGGGATGAATTTTATACCGTTGAAAAACTGGAAGTGTCTAGTTTCTAATGCTACAAACGGTACTCGATTTTGACGTTGGAGCAAAGAGTTATAGTCATTTGAAAATCACTGCCAGAGAAATTCTGGACACACGTTCCAGCCATGAACTTATTTCGAAATTCAACTTTTGGCCAACCAAATCAAGTGATTTTTGGTGAAAACTTTCCACACAACCTATAAAACATATCTACATCAAAATCAAGTCAATTTAACCACAAAAAGTCGCATCAAGGGGCACAGTAAAAAAGGGCAGAACCGGCCCTTCTACCATTTCACTTCCTTTGAGTTTTCTTTCCACTTTTCAACTTATAATCACCAATTTAAGCACTAAATCAACATAATCAACACCCAACATCATCACATCAGTTCATCAAGTCCATTGTGAGATTTCATAGAGCCCACTCACATGATTTCCAACAATATAGAGGTGCCCACATGAAGCTACAAGCTTCCAAGTGCAATTTAACTTACAAAAGCTAAAATTCAAGGGTTGGATCATCATTACCTTCTAGATGATGTTAAATCAGAAATTTTCAGTCCCTTTGAGCTCAAGAAAATCGTGGGAATGAAGCTCTTCTCCTAGCCCAAGATGATCTCCAAGCTATTTGCAAGGTGTGGTTGGAATTTGAGATGATTTGGAGCAAGTTTGTGTGATGAGATGAAGAAAATATTTTTTGGTCTTTCTTCCTTGGTGTTGCACGGCTGCTTAGAGAGAAAATGGAGGGTTGTTGGCTGATGGTTGAGGCTTCCTTGAGAAGCTTAAGAGTTAGTGGCTCAAACTACTCCAAAAGTCAACTAAGAATAGTGCACGTACGCGCGCATTTCGTGCTCATTTCCTCTCGGGTTTGTTTCACTTGTGCACTAAACCTCCAATGCACTTTCTTAAACATTATAATTATTCACTTTTAATAGTCTAGAATAAATTTCTTAAATCTCCGTTTAACCATTCCAACTCGATATTCGTGAAATTCTAATTCGCGCGCGATAAGGCGAAATTGACGAGAAATTCATATAATGATTATATAATTAACTACTACTAATGTAATTAATTATAAAATAATAAAACATGAGTCCTCAAATCTCCAAGATTATTGCACTCATGATTCGAATATAGTCTCGACAAACGTGTCTTCGCCATTTCTTATCGAACGAGCCTCCGAAAAATAAATTTTTCTAACAAAACATTTTTAAAACATAAAGGAGACATTATTCCATATAAATGGATTTAAAATGATTGAAATAAAGTATTCGGAGAAAATGGGTGAATAAATAATTAATTAAGCCATTAAAATAAGATTAAAATAAGAAAATATTCGAGTCCTCACAAGAACTCCATTTCTTACTTCTTTTCAAACCTCCAAGTTATTTGGATGATCACTTTCTAAGTGTAGTTTGAGGATAGTTTGTTTTAATTTGAGGAAATATATATATTCTTGAAGATCACTCTCAAGCTACACCATTCTTAAATCGTAAACTTTGTACAACTGTGCATTAGCAGTATAACAAAACATATATTCATCATCTTGTACATAAAATCAAATTCAAGATTATCATCATTTTTTTTTAAATTAACAAACAACCTAACAAGTATGTGCTTTTATGTCTGTGAATAGAAGCCATATTGGTAGTTCTTGAATCTTACATCATTAAAATTTGAGCAAATTGCGCGAAATGTCACTAAACTATTGCGAGGTGCGGGTTTTGATCACTAAACTTTTTTATTAGCCAAAAATGTCACTGAACTAGTAAATCTGTCTCATTTTGATCACTCCATGTACTTATGCCGTTAAGAGAGATGGAAAGTAACTTTTGAGGGGCAATTTCGTCTGTACAACCTCGTGGATTTGTGCAGACGAAATAGTTTCCATCCACCCCAAGAAAACGAGTAAGGTTACTTGCAATGAATGTGGAAATACTAAATATTTTTAGATACGAGAATGGGACAAAGAAGTAGTAGAAGAACGTGAGAATTTCTCAAGAATTTAAGGATCGGAAACTGGGTCTCGAAAAGCGAGATGAAGAAGGGTTGAGCATTCCGAAGCCAAATCGGATGATGACCAAGATAACAAAAAAGAAATATACGAAATTAAAAGCTACACAAGAAAAATGGAAAAAGAAAATTGAGAACGAACGAAGAAGGAGGTAAGATCTGCTGTGTGGGGAATATACCGCAGAGTTGAAGCGGATATGAAATTTGATTAGCTCAAATTTGTAGAAATTCTGGTGGATAAAATGAGAGGTGGAATCCGTACAGTAAAAAGGGCATCAGATACCTTCCGTGTGAGACCCATTGAATGAGAGGAACGGATCTGAATCATCTATTTGAGCAGTGCTGGTTTGATGATACTAGTCTACTACAACTTTTGATGAATGTTTGTGGGATGTGGAAAAGCGTTTATTGTTGTTGTTGCCTATTGGTGGTGGTGTTTGTGCAAATCAAAGAGAATTTTGTGGGTGTTGTGTGTTGAATTGGTGCATCCTCTATTGGAGTAGTGCAGAAGGAAGGGCGATATGAGTCTGAGGTGGATGCGTTTGGAATTTGGATTCGCCTGTGTTTGCCAATTTTTGTGGACTATTAGATGTTTGCTTCTCAGAGGTGCAGAAAAAGAAGAGGCCGTGTGTGACGACCCATCTCTCCCTAGGGCGTACCCCAGGGTTTAGCAGATAGCCTGTCCAGCTCTCGCCAGGACTCACCCACTTATTCAAGAAAATAAGTTACAACTTCGAAAGTAAAGGAAACAATAGTTTCCCAAGCTTAGAAAGTACATTTATACTCATTTCTATCTCAAATGTTCATACATTTCCAAATATAACAAAAGATCCAAGTTCAAGCTAACTTCTAACCCTAATCAAGCACTAGTGTGAGTACAATTCACAAAAAAAAAAAAAAACTAGACGACGCTAGCTTGTACCAGCCTCACACCCACGCTCATACCCCCTGTAAGGAAAACAAAACTAATAAAGTGAGCCAAAACTTAGTGAGGTTCCAAAACATCATGCAGACCCAAGTAGCAAGTTGACCACTATGTAAAACTTGAAATATCAAAGTAGCGAGTATAAGAGTTCATAAAAGTGGGCAATAACAAGTCAAATAGTAAATCATTAGATATCCAATATTTTCAGGTAAAAGGATACAGTAGTTCTTGCGAGTCAACTCCGCTATAGTTTCACCAAGTAGTAGTTGACACTCCGTAAACTTTCAAGTAGAGTAACCAGTCCAGTAGATCACCACTTAACTCTAATCTCCATCCACCAATCAACCCCCTACCGGGCCCGAACTCCAAAATAACTATGGTGGTAATACTCGAATATACCGAATCTAGTAGACCATATCCAAAGGATTACACGATAAACAATAAATGATAAACAATAAACAGTACCTATGGCTCGCTAGTCTCCTCAACCAAGCTCTTACTGGCTCGATTCAACTGACTAACCAATAGGGTTAGGATCCCAGGCAGTATTCAAGTCATGCACATATATATATCAAACCATTTGTAACCAACACACAGTAATAAGTCACAATAGGGCAAGTGCAATAAAGTACACCATTGCCCTATCAAACAAAGTGATTCATTCAAGTAATAAGTTCAAACATGCATTTGGAAACACTCACCAATGAGTTATTGCTTTCCAAAACCTAGCTCAGATTCAACTCCCTGGCTGGAGTCCAAATCTGCGATAAAATACCGTTTAACAATTTGCAGTCAATTAGGATTTTAAAATATGGGAGTTTCGCTGAAAGAAAATCAAGTAAATGAAACTCATTGAAGTAGTATTCATTTTACTTATCAAATCCTAGAAAATTCATGCTCGCTCTTTTGGTTTCGATAAAGAAGCTATTAAAACGTTTAAGTTCGCAACTTGGTATAAGAGACGAGAAAATCTTGTTTAAAGTGGTCGCCATTTTGTCTTTGAAAAATATACACTTTTGGCAAAATTTTAGCTTATAAGTCACTCACAAGGTCAACTTAAACATCCCTACATAACTAAGTCCCAAATCGCTCACAAGTCACACACTTATTGTGACAGCCCCACCTCTTTCTAGGGTGAACCAAAGGGTATCAAGGGGCTACCTGCCCAGCTCTCACCGGGGCTCGGTCGATTAAAGAACTGCTAACTCAAATGAAGCGAATGAAATATCTCCCAAGCAAGGGAATGTAACCCTAATTGAGACATAATCACTACGCCAACTATCCAAAGCTTAGTATATATAGCTAAATGTCAACTTACCACTCCACACTTAATTTACATAGCATAAGTCGAACTTATGATTCAAGCTTACAAGTCTTCTCAAACAAAAGTTACAAATCTCAAAATACAAGTTCAAAGCAAAATAAAGCTAAGAAAGCTCTTGATCAAGTCCATTCCCGATTTGTTAAGGAAAACAAAGGGAATGGGGTGAGCTAAAGCTCAGTGAGGTTCCAAGTAAACAAGTAAGCACATAGCCAAATAAGGGCACAAAATAATCAAATAAACACTGTACAGTAGGATAACAGTTTAATCACAGTTCAATTCAAGGATACGGGTGGCTTTCAAAAGCCAAAAACCACTTGGGCTTGATCATAATCGCATCCGTTGACTCTCCGTCAAGATTTGTCTTCACAGAATATAAAGTCCGTAGAACCCACTTTCACCGGTCTCCGTCCACCAGTCAGCCCCCTACCGGGCCCGCACACCATAAACAGTAGTTTGGTAATACTCAAGTATACCGATTTCCAGTGTTCAGTAAACAGTCCCCAAGGTTTATCGGCCTTCTCGACCAAGCCCTTGCTGGCTCGATACGACCGACTCACCTATGAGGCTGGGTACCCAAACAGTAGCAGTAGTTGATGGGATTTCACCCAAGAAACTCCAACACAGTCATATATAGAGATATCATATCCCATAGTAAGAGTTTATAGAGCCTCAGTGGAAACAAGGGAGGTCAAGTGCGATAAAGTACACGCTCGCCTCCATTTTTATCAAAACAGTGTTTGGCTCAAACAGTCGCAAATCAAGTATTTCAAGTATTCAGATATTTCACATAACAAGTAGCAGGTAGTGGAACACTCACCTGTCAAGCAATGTAGTAGTCAAATGTCAAGTATCTCGGTTACGACCACCTTCGTTTCCCAATCCTAGGGCAACAAGTGAAATCGTTAACAAATTAGGTTCATTTTCCACTCAATTGTAGGCTCATTAAGTGACCAAGTGAGTGGTTAAAACTACTCAATTCTTCATGCAAATTAGGCCCAAATTACAGTAAAAATTCATAAGAAACAAGTGTAGTAAGTGCATGAAAGTTTGGCAAAAGAAAAGTTTCATTCAAGCTTGAAATGTTCTTCACGGGTAAAACAGCCGCCCCGCGCAGTTTTGGGAAAAGGGCTATATTTCACTGTAGGAAGGTCTGAATCAGGTGCCGTCAGTGGGGTTGAAAACTAGACTCAAAGGGCTTTCCAATGGTACCAAATTGACACTCTAGTTCATCTCCTATCAGTACCAGTGGCTAAGAAAATTTGGCTGATTTTCCAACTCTGGATCAGTCCTAACCTCAAGCAAAACTACATTAGTTCTTGGTGCTATCTTCATTTGTTTTGGTTCAAATTCATCCAATTCAATCCTATAGTGTTAATATACAGGGAGTCAAGTCACTTAGTACCATTGGAGCTCAAATTGCAACACATAAACATGATTTAAAAAGGCCATAACAGTTTAGCCAACAAGAGAGCCAAAACAGTCCACTAGTGGTCCAACCAACCACTTTACTTGCTTAAATTTCATTCTAACTCACACATGAGCTTAAACAATGTCTAGCCAAGTTTCTTAGGCATGATTAAGGTGCAAATGAACCACAAAATCAAGGGAAAACCCCTCCTTCCAATACCGGTCAGCCAAGGGAAAAGAAAACAGTCCACAAGTTCATATATTTATCTAACCTTCATCCTCTCATGATTTTCACTCAAACAACATATCAAGTGTTAAATCTAACTCAAAAGGGGTCTAAAACATGTTAATACTTCATAAACAACCATGAACAAAGTTTAAACATTTCATCAAACACATGGTAGGCATCCTAACTAACCCAACTACTACTTGTTTAAGAGATTAACCCTAAATCTCATCCAAAACAACTTGTAGTTTGCCTTTAAAACTTAAAGTACATGATATAACACCATAAAACTATAATTTAAAGATCATTTACCTCTCTTGTAAGAAGCTTGAACCACCAAAACAATCCACCAAAATGAAAGCTTCAAACTTGAAACCAACTCTTTTTCTTTTGGTTTTAGCTCTTGATCAAACTAGGGTTAGAAAGCAAGAAAAATGGAGTTTTCTCTCTTCCTTGAGGAGCTTCAAGAATTCAGCCAAGCTAAGAAATAATAGAGCCAAGAATGGTTTAAATTTCCTCAAACCTTTGGTCAAACAAAATGCATGGCTAGGGTTTGGCCACTTGGCCCAATTCTTGTCCATTTCTTCCTTAATCTTTGACTAATGGTGTTTCAACCCTTCCAAATATTCCAATACCTATTTAACACCTCTAACCTATCATATAAAGTCCCAACCACAATAAAATAATATTTGGTAAAAATGTAATTGGTGAAATAAACTAAAACCAACTCAAAGAAATGTTTTAATTCAAGTAGAGGAAATGAAATGCAATACAAGGGAATTGTTGTAACACATGTAGAATATAATGCAAAGGCATGTAATAAGTGGTTTAAATCTTAAGACAAGACATGTAGTTTAGTGAAATTGTATTTTAAAGTGAGGGTTCTCACACTTATTACTGTATTCACTCACTTATCCCACGAAAGAAAATCGGGCAGCATTTCCTTTGTGTTTACCAATTTTTCCAGCCATTCAAGGCTTCATTTTCTTTCAAAATCAGCCCCAAAAATCAACACTAAAAGTAAGAATATAAAGATAGCTCTTAATCTAGTCCATAAACCATCCAATTGTAACTCATTTCTAGCAATAATTATCACAATACCAAAGCTGGAATTTTGAAACCCTAAGCTGGAAATTTGCAATTAAAGCTGGAAAATTCTACTTTGAAGCTAAAAATTCAGACTAAAGCTATAAATCTTCATATTAACACTCTCAAGTCTATATCAAAACTACATACTATCATTTCATGGCTGAAAAATACAAACCAAAGCTGGAAAATTTCATCAACTTTAAAAATCCATGATATCGTCCATAAAACTTCCATATTCAAGTCATCTATCCAATAAAATGCAAGATAAGAGAGATAAGAAGAGTTTCTTAGCTTAATACCTTCCAACCTCAAGGAAAAACACAAAACCAAGGCTGTCTATGCAAGATCACTCCACCCCAAGCTTCCTTATCACCTTGTTGCAAGTTTGTTCTGTTTATTTTTTGTGATTTCAACTCAAACAAGGCAAGAATCAAGATGGAATTTGAAGCTCTCTCTCTCTCTCTCTTTTTTTCTCTCCAAGTTTCGGCTAACACAAGAGAAAAATGAAGAAAAATGGGCCAAGAAGAAAGATAAGAAGAAAGAAAACTCATTTGGTCAAAGCTATCTTGGATTGCCAACACTGGGCAACCAAGTTTTCCTTCTTTTTTTTTCTCTTCTCTTGTTTTTGGTCAACAATTTTGGCTGACTTAAGGGTTAATTTAGGGAGGATTAAGTGAAATAAAAATAAGGAGATTTGGGTAAGAAAGTATTGGTCAAGTGGTGTACTCAATCGGTAACAAACGGTGCACGTCGGTTCAAACCTATTTTCCTTAACTCCCTTGTACTTTTGTTTGAACTTATGATTCACTAACTTATCATTAGCACTTGTAATCACACACTTCCTCTTACCTAATACTCACTCTTATCCACCAAATTTAGTACACATACCTGATCAAGTGATCACACGAACAAAGTGCACAAAAACCCTAATTTACTCTAACACTAAAAGTGAAAGTAAAACTCTCGATTTTATTATTTATTACAACTATTGAGGGAGTAAATTTAGTAGTAAAAGGAATTATAAATTAACTTGTTCGAAATAAGAGGGAATTATAAGAAAATATAAGCAAATTTTCAAGTCGTCATAAGGCTATTCAACCAGCTTCCTTTCCGATCAATTTCCGACATTGATTTCTAGTCTTTTGGGCGATTTCTTTTTTTTTTTTTCTGCACCATCTCTGAATACCCATGAACAACTTTTATTAAGAAATCATTCGGTAAAAACGTCTCCAACCCTATCAAATAGCGGCCCAAAGTACTGACCTCGTCATTGCTGAAATTTCTGCGGTAGAATTCTTTTTTGAGCTTCGTTTCCAGACCAGTGTGATTTCTGGCGTGATTTTCACATTTGATCTACTCTACAAAGGTCCCAAGGTAACCTTAGCTTCTCCCTTTATTGCTTTAACACTATTTTTTTCGTGAGAATCCGAGTCTATGAGACGTGAATCTTTAGTTGTTTTGCTGTTGACAATGCTTGATAATCGTGACTATGGCTTTATCATCTAGATCTTTATGCACACTAGTTAAACGCTGGTCTCCTCATCATTTGCTGCGTTTCTGTTAGTCTTTGATGTGTTTGAGAGAGGACAATGAAAGAATCATGATGCTAAGATTACAATAGTGAATCAAGATCTTCCTTGTCATCTTGCCGATAGCTTGTTTGAAACCTGGGGTTGCATGATCTTGTGATGGGTTTTGAATCATGTGTTTAAATTACTGCAATGTTGTTTTTATTTATCTCTACAAGTTTTGCAACTCATGATCTGAGACATGTTTTCGAGGATTTGTTTTAAATATACAAATGAAAGTGGTTTGTTTCTCTTTTTGCTTGCAAACCCGAGAAGAAAAGGAAGAGAAGGGGGGTTTTGAGTCATTAATTTCATGTTGGTACGCCGTTTTTCTTATTGGGATGAAGTTTTTATGTTGGTTGATGAATCCATGGGTTTTGTTTAAATTTGCGACTAATTTTCTTTGCTTGAATAAGAAACCAAGGAAGCTGCAGGAAAGTTTTAGAAGAAGAAAGCTTCTTCGAAGTTTTGCATGAAAATTTCCAAAAAATGAGCTTTGCCCCCTGTAGTTTTAAATAAATTCACTATGGCCCTAAAACTTTTATAATTTTTTCAATTAGGTCCCTGTTTGTTTTAATTTCTTGAATATAGGTTGTTTACTTTCATTTAAATGCTTTAATTAATCAATTTCATGACTATTTCCATTTTTTTACATGTTATTGCTTTTATTTGTTAATTAAATTGGTGCCTTGATGATTTTTGTTAATTTTGGAGTTAAATAGGGCAAATCCAATCCCCCATTAGCTACTACTTCAAGCGAGGTATATTCTTGTGTTATTTTAAATCCTCTTATGTGCTTTTATGTGTTTATGTGTGTAATTGCATATTTTTGAGTGATTTTTCTTTGGTTATTCATTTTATTTGTTTTAAATTTCATATATTTAATTTAATTTTAATGATTATTTGAGAGGCATTTAAATATCGAATTGTAATAGATAGGGGTTCAAGACATGTATATAGATAGAATATGTAATAGATAGGTTTTAATTTTGCCAAAAATGTATTTAATTAGATAAATGTAATAGTTAGGTTATTGTTATTTTAATTTCCCCCCTTAGATTGTAATTAGGGCCCCGAATGTAATAGTTAGATTTCTATTTGCTTTTATTTGCTTGTGTGCTTGCATGCTTGTGTGTTTACGTGTTTACTCGCTTTCTTAGGGTCTTTGCATCTAGATATCATGCTTATGTGCTATGTGCTCTATGTGATTTATGTGTTTACTTGCTTTTATTATGTTTTATATGATTTATTTAGTTATAATAAATGCATGATGTCACCATACTAGTCCAACGCTAGTTGTGGTCTATTTTCTCGATTTCTCGCTAGTCCAACACTAGTGAGAATATAAGGGCTAGTCCAATGCTAGACCCTTAGGGACCGTCCACGCATTAGATCATTTTGTGTGACAAATCACTACATTTCATGCATATTTTTACTTTTTAGGACCCTTACCATTTTGCATAATATTTCCTCTATATGTATATCCCTTATCCCTATATGTGAAACATGACATTTAAACTTGCATTTCATTTAAGAAAATTTAGAAATAGGTTAGTGCATTTGCTTGGTTAGGTTAGACAGTACCTTTTAAAATATGGGATATGGACGAGTATGCCTCCTTAGCATTAGCACGCTCATATCTCCTCTATAAAAAGGAAAATCTAGTCACGAATCCTAGTTCCCTGCACCCGTTATGTTGCATTCCTCTTTTTTAGGCCACGTATACTTATATATTATAAATTTTCTTTTCTTTGAGTTGCATTCCACTCTTTGCATATTCATGACCTCTTCTAAGAGTCATTTTGGGTATCACAATTAATGTGATTCACACCAATTAAACTTTGAAGAAATATTTCGACCCTCCCGATATCCATTAGGTCTAGTCTAGGTTTGCATCCATATAATAACATCCAAATGTGATAAGTCTTATAGGTTAAATTAAGAAAATTTTCGACTAAATCACGCAATTAGCTTTGGCTAGGTTGAAAGGGTGCCTTAGTTCAAATCTTTGCCTTCCCTTTCTTCAACCGTAACTCCCGAATTCTTTTTCTCTTGTTTTCAAAGACCTGGAGTCATCTAAGAAGGGTTTTATCTGTTTTTTTATTATTAAAAATATATTTAGGTGACTTGGTATACCTTAACTCGATACCAAGTGGCGACTCTTGTTTTTTCTTAAAAAACTATTGTTTTGGGACAAAATCATCGCACTTTATTAAATTCCATTTTAGGTCATTTTTCTTTATTCTCTAAAAATCAAAACACATTTTCACTCAAAATTAATCAAAAATTCATAACTCGTAAATTCATTTTTCAAAAACGGGGCGCGACAGATACCATATGTTTGCGCTTCCATCTAAGAAGAGTTCAACCACATCAATCTTCTGAATTTCAAGGATTTAATTGATCAGAAAGTATTTCTCACATTTTCTCAGCTGTTCTTGAGGTTTGGTTCCTTTGAACATGGTCAGCTCTACCTTCAGAGTGTTTTTCCAACCATTGCCTATGATTCTTCTCTTTACTCACTAGCTCCCATCCTTCTTTGTTGTGGAAAAGAGGGGTTGGTAGCAGTGGACTTTTTTCAAACATCTGAGACTCCTCTCCAACAACTCCCTTCTCTTGTTTTAGAGCTTGCAAGAATACTGCCAGCTTGTTCTTCATCCTAACTAATGCCAGATCAATTTTTTTTTTTCTATGTCACTCACCCTTCCATCTACATGCAGTTTCAGCCTCTAGAAGTCTGCCTACAACCCATTAACTTGACTTTGCATCTGACCTTCCATCTTCTTGATCTGTTCCTCCAAAAGCTTCAACCAAGTTCCTTCTGCCATGAATAGGATATCGAAGTAGCTTCCTAATGCAAGGACTGGAAGCTCTAATGCCAATTTTGTAAAATATTAGAGAATTAAGGGGAAATCTAGAAAGATTTAGGAAGAAGAAGGAGAAAAGAAATGGAGGAGAAAAAAGAGAATTTTATTAATAGATCAATCTATATGAAGTTGTCCAACTTCTTTCTAATTCTCACATTATATATTATTACCTTCCAATCAGTTTAGCAATAACCGTTCTTCAATCAATCAATTTGTTATGTCTAACAAATTGTAACTAACTCTAGCAATAGTTACAACTAGAAATAACTATAGAAGAAATGACACAGTAGCATTTAACTAAACTACACTATTCCAATAACCCATGTGACACCGTTTCTACCTTTATTCTTGAGACCATGACGCAATACAATCAAAATCTAGTCAAACTCATTAGACCTTCGATTTGATCAGAAGCATGGTGTAATTTTGGGTGGTTCAGTGGGTCTTTATTTTAAGCCAAAATATAGCTTTTTTGCCAATGTTTGAATGTTGGATTTCCTTCTAAGCGTGCAAAGATTTTAGCACTAGGATAATCATTTTCTTGTTCACCAAATGCCTCTTAAACTCTACTTACTTTCTTATTGTAAATTAATCAAGCAAGCCTCTAAGCCTTACAGGGAGATTGGACAAGGAGGATGGTTTGAGAGTCGAACCAATGGCATCAAACTAAAAATGTTATCATCATGTGACAATAGTTGTATAATAAAAAATTATCTCATATTTTAGGCACAAAAAATTGAAAGTTTGTTGGATCGCTAAACCAAAAAAAAATTATTTTATTTTTTAGCATATGATTTAAATGTAAGCGTATACAATCAAATTGAGTCTTCTAATAATTCTTTTATATATCCAAAATTCATTTTTCTAAGTAGAATAATTAATATCTAAAAGTACTTTATTTATAAATTTTCACATATAATAAGATAATTAGTATATTATTTGACATATAAAATTTTAGTGACTCGTTAGTTCTACCACCTATCTCCAATTGAAAAGTGACCCATCACCCAATGCCTTTGCGAGTTCCTTGCTAGATTGGTTAACAAGTAGGATTATCCAGACTCCGATTTACTTTTTCAACTAGCTTGTATCCCCATGTATAGACATGGGATAACTATTTATTGTCAAAGTGAAGGAATTAAAAAGAAAGCTATTTATTGTCAAAGGTACTTGATGCAATGTTTTTTGGTTAATTTGTAATTCTATTGAAAGATGAAAAAGCTCAAAATTTCAAATACTACATGAACATATTTTATTTTGAAAATAATGTAAAAAGGTACCTAACTTCAAATTCTTCTTATACATCATTACTTTTATAGACATAGTTTTACGTATACATAGATCAAACATACTTTCTCACTAAATAATCCAACAATAATTGAAGTGAACCATGCTTAACTTCAATACCATAGTATTTTGGCTTGGATCCCCAATAAAGATATCATTCTCTCATTTTAATTCAAAGCTCAATCTGCCAATGATTAACCAAAAAAAAAAGAAAAAAAAATACAACTTTAAACTTTTACCAAAAATATCAAAATAGATTATTTTAAACTTTGGGTGTATGTCTCAGAACACCACTTGAAAAATTCAGAAGCAAAAGAAAATAAGTCTTTAAAAAATAGAATCAAAGTCCCAAGTCCACAATAAATTTATTCAGTTATTCAATCTTAAAAAAAAAAATCAAGGTGCGAACTTTAGGTTTGAAAAAAACTATGATGAAACACGTTGTAACATACCTAAAAAAATTCAGTATTCAAGATTATGATCTTTTTTAATTTTTGATATATCCTACAATTTGATTGGCGGACATTAACTAGAGTTTAACACCTGATAATGCTATGGGAACTAAGGCTTCATACTCATCACACAACTTGTAATCCATCTGCAAGTAGCCAAAATATTTTTAAAATAGAAGAAAATTAGTCCATATCATAATCTAATTCTCTTTTGTAGAAACCAATTCACCAAAGCTAAACCATACCAAAAAACTAATGAACTAACCTTCCGTCATCATATCCCTCAATGGTGAAGTGAACTCAGCAAGATTCGTTGGTCTGAAACAATCCTACATGTACAGATCTGATATTTAATTGCAAATAGAATAGTACAAAATCGTAATGGCACTAAAGAGCCACCAATTCAATATAATTGTAGCATTATTTGACTTAGTTATTGCTCAATACAAAATAACTAATGTAACAATACATTATTTGATATAAATATGTTTATTATATAATCAACTTTGTCTCTATACCAATTTCACAATGAAAAACCACATGTAAAATAACAATATGGCACGTTCTTTTGTGTACTGATCAAAAGAAATAAACCAGCTCCTAATTTGCATGTGAATACTTAATCAACCAAATTAGTGTTCGATTTGCGTGAACGATACTAGTCGATATTGCAAAGTCTAAGTTACTATAAGTTGGATGATAAGTTCTCTATAGTTGATAGTCAACTGGGTAATGAAACCACTTTATGTAGAACAAATAAAAGAACACATATGAAAACATATCCAAAACAAAGTACAAAGCACATAGAAAAACCAACCACAATATAATTAATAAGAACTATTAAAATAGACAACAACCAAATCAAATTAATCAAAAACAAAAAAACATGTAAGAAACAGTCATTTTCATGGTTACTTGGTAACTAGTGTGTTGATTCAGAATAACCTGATTCTGGATATGTTTCTGATAAACCATTAATTCTCTATACATGGCATCTTCAACAATAATTTTCAAATAGAATCTTGTATTGGATGTGTCTTCAAATGCTCAATTGGGTTGCTGTTTTAATGGTCCCCTAATAAAAAGAAACTGAAAAAGATTATTGTGGCACGTGGAGTCCTCCAATTTAAGATTCTCTTCTTAATTAAGATAAAGCTCAAAAAAACTACTCCCTCCGTCCCACTTTGATAGTCTTGTTTTCCTTTTTCGTCTGTCCCAAATTGTAGTCCACTTTCCCATTAAGAAATGTAGTAATCTTTCAAATTGTCTAAAATACCCTTATTAAATATCTTGTTATTAATACATTGTTATTAAATACTAACCCACTACATTGAATACATTGAGCTTTTCCAATACTAACCCATTAGCTGTAACTGATATTAATTGGCACTCTTCGTGATTAGCATAAGGGTATTTTAGGAAATTATTAATCTAAATTTATGTTTCCAACCAAATTAATTACACTTTCTTAATCTGTGTGAAAAAAAAACCAAGACTAACAAAACGGGACGGAGGGAGTAATTTGTTGTTCTTTTATCTCAATTTCTTATTTCATTCATTTCTTTTCTTATCTCACTTTCCTATACATAGCTTGCCACAAAGAATTCTAAGTTCAATGGATGATTTCCACCAATTCTTTAATGAAACTTGCTTTTTATCCAAAATAAAAAAGAATTCTCAGTTCAAAGGATGTGAGGAAAAAGCGGGACATGTAAAACACTACCTAAAGGCAAAATTTGAGGCCACAGTCACCATTCACTGCCCTCAAAATGGGGGTGGTTTTGGAACCCTCTCCGTCCTTCAATCCCTCAGCTCTAAATCAACAAAAGATCTTCAATGTTCCTCTTCATTTTCTTATGGGATTTTTTTAAGATAAAACTTATTGATTCTAATTTATAAACATTAATCCCATGGGAGGCTGCATGTCTATACCAACAAATACAAGTTTCTTGAAGAGAACAAAGAACCAGAAGCAAGTGCATGGATCATGTGATCAGGGGCATAGCGTTAATGGTGGCAATGCAGCAGGGTTACCTTTAAGCCAAAGGATCTCACGACCAGTCACAGTTTTGAAAGATCCTGATGGACATGAAATCTACCAAAGATACAAATTTGGAAAGGAACTTGGAAGAGGAGAGTTTGGTGTTACGTACCAGTGCATAGACAAAGAAACGGGGGAAAATGTAGCTTGTAAAAAGATATCAAAGAGCAAGCTTAGGACCGAAATCGACGTTGAGGATGTCCGGAGAGAGGTTGAGATCATGAGACATTTGCCAAAAAATCCTAATATTGTCAGCTACATAGCTGCTTATGAGGATAAAGAGGCAATTTATCTTGTTATGGAGCTTTGTGAAGGTGGAGAGCTCTTTGATAGGATTGTTGCAAGAGGACATTACACTGAAAGAGCTGCTGCTCTTGTTACCAAGAGTATTCTTGAGGTTGTCAAGGTAAAATTTTTTCCCCTTTTTCTCTTTCAAGGAAAAGCAATATGAATCAATTTTGGTTTTTTGTTTTTCTGCCACTAAACTCTTTCCTTGTTATGTTCTTTATAAAAACATTCTTCCTCCTAGAGATTCCAATTTCACTTGATTTTGATTTCAGTCCCACAACGAATGTACAAAGAGGAATTGTCAATTTAGTATTGTACCATATAATAAGAATCCAATATACACCTATAGGATTTGAAAAGGGACCTTTCTAAATTGGTATAGAATTTTAGTCCAAAACTAAAAAATGTTGGATGTTTTATAATTGAACATTTTTTATGTGCATGACTAACTCAAAATAAATTTATCTAGAATTCCTTCTAGGAACTATCTTATTAGTTTTAAGTAGCAAAAGGAATTTTACTTAATAAAAAAAAAACCGCGCAATTAAGCACTTGAATCAATTCATTGTGTTGATATGGTTTTTACATATACTATTAGTATTGAAGCATAACTAGCAAGTTCTATATAATAAATAGATTTGTAAGTGTTTCTCCATTGGTTTCCAAACACAAATTCATCAAAAAAATAAAATTTTACTTCTCCCTTTAGCGTAGACATATCTTTTGGCATGATTGGCATCTTTTCAACAAATTAAACAGAAGAACTATACTCATTTTCTCTTTGTATTTCCCATGGTTTAGTTTGGACATAGAAATGGAGACTCATGTCAATTTTTGAATATATATGCGCTAGTCAATTGCAAAACTTTCCCCATAAATAGTTTGAAAAACAAGCATCAACTTATGTACAAAAGGTACAAGAAATATTTAAGTGTTAGCATGGATATTTTCTAGTGTTTGTAAAACAAGTTGTTTGTACCAATTTGTCAACGGAAAGTAAGAACATAACTACATGTGTCTGTTGCAGTTATGCCATAAACACGGAGTAATCCATCGGGATCTTAAACCAGAAAACTTTTTGTTTGCAAATACAAGTGAAAATTCACCATTAAAGGCAATAGATTTCGGCCTTTCCATATTCTTTCAGCCTGGTATGCTTTCAGATTGCAATTCAGCTACACTATTTTTCACAAAAGCAAAGTATTTAGATATATTATATGTTAAATTTATGTGCGCTCAAAGATGATCATTCAAGTATAATGGTAGGCCAGCATTTTTGTGAAATTGTTGGAAGCCCATATTACATGGCTCCTGAAGTCCTTCGACGTAATTATGGATCAGAAGTAGATGTCTGGAGTGCGGGAGTAATTCTTTACATATTGTTATGTGGAGTGCCTCCTTTCTGGGCAGGTAACTACATATCTTTTCTGCTCATGATTTACCTAACTAGTGCAAAGGAATAACTATGCTTTACTCTCTTCAACTATAAGGGCAGCAAAATTATGCCCCAAGTAAGAAGGATAGCAACATTATTAATATTTGACTTTCATTTTTTTGGTATATAGTAGATCAAATATTTTTTAAGCTGTTTTAAGTGGTTTTTATAAAGGCACACGTTGAGAAATCTTTTATTGCAATTAGTTCTTAAAAGATAGTAGGATTACTATCTAAACTAGAAATAGGTAATGGATGAATAGGCTACTTTATTTTGGCTTATTTGTTAATGACCTTACCTTTGGTTTCCATTTCCACGAGCAACTGTACAGTAAATGTAACTTCATGTCTTTGAAGTTTTCATGTGTTTTATTGAGAAAACGTAAAACATTTATGAAGAAATCTAAAGATTAATTTTGTAATTGTTGCCTACATATCAAATTGATCGATGTAAATAAGTAAGGACTTGTAGTCTTGAGAACTATATAGAACCTTTTGAAAAGCATGAAGACCCCCTAGAGTAATTTGCCCATATAATGTTTCTCTAGAAATCTAATTTTTTTGTCTTTATTTCCCATGGCTTTTAACTAGCACAGAATCTGAAGAGGGGATTGCTCATGCAATTGTTCGGGGTGAGATAGATTTTCGAAGGGATCCTTGGCCTAAAATTTCACGAAATGCTAAAGATCTTGTGAAGGGCATGCTGGAACCAAATCCTTATACAAGACTGACAGTGGAGGAAGTACTTGGTAAGTACATTAATTATTCAGATACATTAAGAAACCTAAATATGTACTGTACTTGATCTAACCAACTATGTGAGTCACCATCTTCTAAGTGGACATAGTGAATTTTTTTTATTTGAGTTAGATTTAACAAGTAGTTGACATATTTCTTTTACTTTTTCTTTTTGAAGAAAACGAATGGATAAAGAATGCTAACCAAGTTGCCAATATTCCATTGGGGGAAGGAGTTCGAACAAGGATTAAACAGTTCTCTCTGATGAATAAATTCAAGAAGAGGGTTCTCAGAGTAAGCTGGCACATACTAACTCTAGTATATTAAAAACTTTCCATATATTTATCCACATGCATATGGCATAAGCATACTTAACTTTTTATATATTAAGATTAACTGATGCAATTGTCTTCAAAATAAAGGGATTACAATCATGAATGTATATTAAGGATCCTATAAATTTTTGCCTGCGATCCTCTTAGGCACATTTTTCTGTTATGAAAATTGAACATATAAACCTACCTCATTCCTAGATGCACTCATCTATAGTTTACATGTTATCTTCTACTATACTCTTGGCAATACATTTAACAGGTAGTAGCAGACTACTTGCCAGATGATGAAGTGCATGGGATTAAACAAATGTTCTACTCTATGGACACTGATCAAAATGGAAGCTTGAGTTTCGAAGAACTCAAAGATGGTCTAAATAAGTTTGGGCAAGATGTTGCTGATCCTGATGTTGAGCTACTAATTGATGCTGTGAGTATCCTAAGTCAAATGAAAAGGAAAACAATATATTAGAAAAAGAAAGGAAGACTTCTTATATCTTAATGTGTTTTATAGGGTACTTAGTCTAACAAAATTTGGGACAAAGACAACATTTGAAGATCTGTCACATTTTCATTGGTGACGTTTTTGTTTTAGCTCCTAAAAACAAAATGTATCCACTATGAAAAATTAAAGAATAATACCTTCAAATCATACAAAGTAATCTGATTTGATATTGTAATGGTTCTCAATAGAAAATTGCCCGCATAAAGTGCAACTAAAGCCTATTTTGACAAAAGTAACAATTGTAGGTATAATAAGTGCCTTGTTTCTATGTTATGTGTCTAATAGGAGTAAAAAAACATCAATGAATGTAATAATTCTTTTGTTACCTATCATCCCTCAAAGTATTTTAGGAAATTTATTGGTATATGCAACTAATAACATCCCTTTCCTTATATTTTGCATGAAATTTCTAGACCATCTGGTTTAACTAGATGTGAACTTAAATACTTGTCAAACACATATGTAAGGATTAGTTATTCTATTTTAAAACCACATTGGACTTTTTGTATTATTAGTATTTGTTGACTTATATCGCTAGCATTACAACTTGTACAAAGTGTAGGTTGAAGATAAAGGAGTGTAGATTTAGTTTTTCCCCACAACTGATTGTAATTATAATTTATAATGATTGAAATTTATTAATATTATCACTTTCATCAAAAAATATGCCCCCAAATGTTCCTTAACTCATAACAGATCTTACTGTTAGATTACATGAGGATACTAATGTTTGAACATCTTCGCTCCTTATTTGCCAATACCATTTGTTTGGAATAGCTTTTGTGACTAAACTGCTTTTGTCCCAAATTCACTTAAAAGTTGCTTTTACTCTACTAGGACGAGTATGACTCTCTAACTAAGTCCTATTTTTCTCTGAAGGCTGATTTGGATGGGAATGGGATGCTTAACTGTGATGAATTTGTTACATTAGCAGTCCATTTGAAAAGACTAAGCAGTGATGAGCATTTACTTCAAGCTTTTCACCAATTTGACAAGAATGGAAATGGATACATCGAGTTTGAAGAATTGAGAGATTCTTTATCAGACGAACATCTTGGTCCGAACAATGACCAGTTTGTGCAAGACATCATATTTGATGCAGACTTGGACAAGGTAAGGATGTGTTCATATAGCAAATCCTCTATTTTTTTTTTGTCTATTTATGCACCATTGGTGAATTTGTTGTTTCTCACAAACTATTTTTGCATAAACACTATTCATAACTGCTTTATACTAGATCCTCTTATAAATATAATAATTAGAAATTGTTGAATCCAAACAACCATACAGCTTTATTCCCCTCTTATTTGGCTAAACAAACAATTTATGTATAACAATTTTGATCACTCAGCTATTTAGAATCTCCTAATCTTCATGCACTAAACTTTTAAAATTTGAACGTATTTTTCTTGTTATTTTTCAACCATAATTTCTATGGGAATACCATACTCAACGAAAATTTTGAGTTTTTTCTTCCCTTGTATGAAGTTGCTTGTGAAATTAATCAAACAAATTAAATTTTAATGCTTTTGGAGCCTAATGGGTCATTTGGGCGCTCTAAATCATTCATTGGTTAAATACAATTAGGATAATCTTTGATCTCCTATAGGTGTTTGTACAAGTTATATTATTGCACTTCTTAGTCATTACATAATGATCACAACCTATAAAACTCTATAATTTTGGTGATTTTATGTACTTTTATAGGATGGAAAGATCAGTTATGCAGAATTCAAGGCAATGATGACTACAGGTGCAGATTGGAAAATGGCTTCTCGCCAGTACTCTAGAGCAATGCTAAATGTACTCAGCATGAAATTGTTTAAAGATAAATCTATGCAACTCAAAATTTGATTATCTGTTAAGGTTTCTATTAGAAAATCCTCTTCCCCTCATGCTTGAAAATGGCATGTTGGTATTAGTGTCACAATTATAGTTCTCAAGATGTAAAAGACTCTTGGGGATATCAATTCAATGCCTTCCCCCCATATTGGAAATTCCCAAACCTACTCTACTTAATTTTTCAGCCAACTTTTGATCACTGTATTTTGAGGTTGTCCAAATGATGACTACTGAACAGGTGATGTTCTTCTTAGCAGTTACCAATTAGATTTGTAGTTCAAATAGTGAACAATAAATTTACTAGCTCTTTAGTTGGAGGGAAATCTTTGTTTTAATGGTGCATTTTGTGCTATTATGGAGCATCAATGCCCCAAATAGAAATGGACATGCAAGAATAAGATATGCTAAAGGCCTCAATTGGCAGCTCAGGGTTATATGCTTCCACATTTACATCTTTTTGTAGTTTTACTTCATAAAAAATAGAACATCTTGATTTCACACTAGTTTAGATACCTCCCTGCAAATTTGTAAAAGAACAACCTTTCCCCTTTTTGCTATTAGATGCAAAGAATAAGGTGATCCAATTAGGTTCTAAACATATTTTTGCTTTACAACATCGAAATGTTATGTGGATGTTTCTTAGAAGTTTATTAATGCCTTATCCCATTTTAGGGAGCATTAATGTCTTATTAATGTCTTATCCCTTTTTTTCAAAAATTGGTGTTTACAACAAATTGTAATAGTTAGTTGGTTGCTGAGTTAGCAAGAGTGAGCTACTTAGGTATGTTGTCAACTACTTACAATTAGTTAGAAGGTTGATGTGTAAATAAGAGACAAGGAGAGCGGAGGATGTATGTTGATTTGCTATCAAAATTCTCATTCATTCACTGTAAATTCTCTATCTAATTCCATCAAGAATATTATCCCTCAACTGTCAAATTATATTATCTACTTAAATTTTGGATTAGAGAAAAAGATATTTTTATTGTCTGTTGTGCCAATGGTATCGATGCTTGTTTCTTTTCCAAAACCATGGTAGAATGCACTAGATCTTAAGATGCAAGACATTTGAGGAGGTGAAATTGTTAGGGTATTAGGTCAACTATTTGAAAAGGAAAAGACCAACAATTTAATAGAAAACAATATCTAGCACGAATGATGAGCAATGCACAAGAATTAAAGTGGTTCGGCTTAATCACCAAGCCTACGTCCACGGAGAGAAAAACTTGTTCTTACTATGAGAGGAAAAACACCAGAAGATTGCAACTTGATTCCCAAGCACCAACTCTTGTATAACCCTCTCACCCACTAAGAACTCTCTCACTCCTTTCTTGTGTGTCTTTGTAGTATGCTAATCTACCTATTTATAGAGAACATTACTTGGCCAAAAAATAAAATAACAATTGGAACCCAATACTAATTCCTAGACTTATATAGAATAGGAAATAGCATCTAAATCCTAAACCAAATAGAAGTTTCGTTGACTACTATTTCAAGTAACTAAATCCAAATAGGAAACTAGCTACTTCCAACACCAAATAGGGATCTTGACTAAAGAAATTAAGCCAATTTCCTAACAAATCTCCACCTTGGTGAATATTTATTTTAGCAAACACAGCAAACCATCCAAAAAACTCCATTTGACTTTTTCCACCAAATACCTTGGTGCCTAGCTACACACCCAAATCAAGACAGTCTTGTTTTCAATTGATTCAATCAGTAAATGAACGTGTGTAGCTAACCGAGTCCAACATCTAGTTGACTCGCGAGAGGGGCCTCAATTCACCCTCTCCCATAGCAGGACTTTTTCTCTCACTACCATTTGTAATTTGAGAGCATTCCTGGATCCCCTTTCACTCCCAATCCATTGAGGTATTCAAATGGTACAAATTACCATACTTTTTCTGTGATAGTCCCACCTTCCACTAAGGCGAACCAAAGGGTTCGGCGGACCGCCTGCCCAGCTCTTGCTGGGACTCACTACAGAGATCTGAAGTCTAAGCTCTGATACCAACTGTGACAGCCATAGTTATAAAACTCGGCCCGGCCCAGCGGTCTAACCGGTCAACCCGGTGTACCCACCAGTAGACCGGGCCGAGTCTCTAATTAGATCGGTTAAGCATTGGAACCGTTGACTAGTCAACGACCCAGTGGTTCAACCAGAAACCCGGCCGGTTTTGTGAAGAAACCGGTTTTGAGGAAAAAATTTTACAAAGTTGTTGGTGAATTCGAACCATGACCTTAGGCAAGGTTTATGACAAGCTCACCACCAGGCTATTTCGCTACATGTTACTTAGTTATCATTCTTATACTATATGAACGTTTTATCAATTTTATCTTTATTCTTTTTTATTTCGCCAAAACAAATTTATTTGGAATCTTTTAATACAAACTTATGACCCCCAAATTCTATAAATAATAAAATAGATTTCAAAAATAACATATTACATAATTTATTTTAAAGACAAATATTGTTTTTAATAATTTTTTGCACTTAAAATTTGTAAGTAACCTAGATAATTACACTAAACATAGATAAAATTTTACACTTGAAATTTGGTGGATCACTAATTAAATTTATGTTTTGATGATTCTTATATGAATTAATTATTCCATAGCAAATTAAATCAAATGAGCATTTGTTATGACATTATTTATTAAAATTTATATCATATATCCTATATAAAAAATTATAAGATATAATATTTAAATATATTTAGTGATCCACTGGTTCAAACCACTCACCCACCGATTGAACCAATAACCCGTTGACCCACCTCCTTTGCCGGTCTCTTTTCCGGGCCTGGTTTAATAACTATGGTGACAGCCCCGCCTCCCCCTAAGGCGAACCAAAGGGTTCGGCGGACCGCCTACCCAACTCTCGCTGGGACTCACTACAGTCCTCAAATATTACATCAAATACTCATCAAGTAAATCGAATTCAAATTATACATGAGATATCCCTTCAAACACTCTAATAACTTATTACATGCGCTTCCTTTGCCTCGAGCCCTGTGGAGGGGAAAAAATATTTTTGGGGTGAGCTACAAGCTCAGCGAGTGACAAGTAAAATCAATAATCAAGTACATTTCACAATAATGCATTTAGATGATGGCATGACTCAATAATCAAATGTAAGTTTATTGGTCTTATGAGCCAGTGAAATTCTCGTACTTAGAACTCCATCGCTCAAACAGATCAATTAACAATCAAATAGTAATAGGGAGCCATCGGTGCTCCAAATAAATAGTGGTGGAGACGTTGGTTCTAAGCCCAAGACTTTCAAGAACTCATTGGAGCCAAATCATTTCATGAACTCACATGCAAGCACACATGATATGCAATTGAGTAAACAATGCAAGAAATTGTTCAAGAGTAACTTTGGAAACAGTTTTGGAATCACTCACCAACCACATCTCAGGAACCATCCATCACAGACATTGCCTTGTTCAAGTCCAAGCCTTTCATTTCTACCAAGAGCCCACTCACTCAAAGCAATCAAATGCTCTCAAGATTGGACAGCACTTCCCCGTAATTCCTTGACTTTCCACCCTATAAACAACACCAATACCATCTCAATTCAACCACATTTTCACATACAAATCATAGACTATAAAACACACCTAATTAGGGCCACAAAACCCTTAAATCTTAACCAATTAAGAGCTCAATAAGCAACCATAAGAAATCCCCAAAATTGAAACCCTAAAACTGAAATTTTCCGCAAACAACCACAACTAACACACAAAGGCGCCATTGACACCATATCAAGCTATCATTCCATGACCAACCAACAATTATCATATAAAATCAGAAAATTCACCAATAAATCAAAAATGTGTCAAACTCTACTTAAAATCACGAAATCATCCACAAAATAGCATATATAACATCTCTAATCCACCAATTTACAATCAAATGAAGTAGATAAGAAGTTCTTATCAAGATACATTCAAACCTCAAGAAAATTGGTAGCTTAGTGCTTCTTTCTCCAAAACAACTCCACCAATAGCTTTAAACCTCCTTAGTGAGCACTTGTATGGAATACATTGCAGTTAAAACTCAAGATTTGGACAAGAAAGTGAAGTAGAAAATGAAGTTTTTTCTCTCTTGTTTTCTCTCTCAAAACAGCCGGCCAAGCAAGAAGAAAAATGAAGATAGCTTAGCCAAGAAACAAGATAAGAATGAAGGAAAAACAGCCGGTCAAAGTTGGCTGCCGAGGTGCCACGTCACAATCCAGCCAAGATCTGGCCGGATTTCCGACCGGATTGCTAACCAAGTTCTCGAAATAGTTTCGGATCACACTGCAGCAATTCAAAACATATATCAGTTAGAATGCAAAAGGTTTGATTATCAGCTACAAAAATGTGACAACACAGAAGATTGTACTTCTTTCTTGACAAAGTATAAGAGGGAAAATGATTGGTTGGAGTTACTTTAAGAGCAAAACAATCTCAATAATCAGAAGGGGCATTAAAAATTGCAAAAGAAAAAATTAAAATAGAATAGTGTTCTGTATCCCATAGTTGGACAAGTTAAAAGGGGGCAAAAAGGATGAGAACCATAAGGCCATTAAAAATGAGTAATTAGGCAAACTTGCTAAAGCAGAGATAAGAAGCCATTTGACTATCAGCTCATATTTATGCACCAACTTACATCGATTGCAATTAATGTGTTGCTCAGGACTCTGTTGCACGGTCAACTTGCAGTATTTCACATTACAACTAATCAAATACAAAGGATTAGCATGTCAAAATCTTTCGAGCCAAATATCACTTATTAGAATTTATTTTCAATATTCATCCTACAATTTAGCTATTAATTCTTCTTTTGGAAAAATGTATATCAAGGAGGACATAGCAAGCAACATCTCTGCAGGAATTATGCATACCAAAAGTTAAATAACCTCTTTGATGAAACAGTGCAATAGGCAAAGGACTATGTCATTTTCAAAAGCATAGAAGTCCACAAAGATCGCATAAATTTACTTTGACAAGGGTCACAAATCAGAAAAACATATAGTAGATCATGTCCTAGAATTAGCAAATATTTCGAGCTAAATTACCAAGTTAGACCAACTAAATTTGTCCAAAAATCATTAAAATCCTTCAATGGGCCTTCTGCCTGGAGGTAATTATGTACCTTTTCTCCACATTGATCAAGCCTCTCTAGAAAAGCCTCTGCCCACCCTGGAGGAAACAAGCCCAATATATAGAATGATCCTGTGACAGCCCCACCTTCCTCTAGGGCATACCCCAAGGGTGAGCGAACTGCCTGCCTAACTCTCGTCAGGACTACTAAGTCAAAACACATGTTTTCCAAACTAAACGGTGCAATCAACCAAATACACTTGAAATACATGAGATACATGAATAAACACTTATATATATACATGGGAGTCTTTTACAAGTCAACTTGCATTACAAGCCAGAATATACATATGGTATCAAGGTACAATTAGTGTTTACTATTACAGAGGAGCTTAATCAAAAGAATATCTATAACCAGCTCTACTCTTTTTTCCAAAATCACGGTTCCAAAATATTGTTCCCTGTAAGGAAAACAAAGGTAACGGGGATGAGCTTTCGCTCAATGAGGTACCAAAAGTTCAAGCAGTCAAGAATCATGGAACTTCACTTTTAATCAATCAAATATAAACACTAAATAGGGGGATGAACAAACACCTCAGTCAGACATAGTAATTCAAATAGAAACGATACAGATGGCTCTCAAGAGCCAAATTCCCGTTGCAGTACTTGATCCAAACTCGTTGACTCTCCATCAATATTTAGAGAAACAACCATGACTGTAGACCCCACTTTATACCAAATTCCGTCCACCAAACATACCCCTTACCGGGTTCGAACAACAAACAGAAACAAAGGTGGTAATACTTGAGTATGCCAAATATCAGAGGGTTTCAGTATGCAGATAATCGGTAACAGTTCCTCATGGATCGTCAATCTACCTTGACCAAGCCCTTTCTGGTTTGATTCGATTAACTACCAATGAGGTTTGAGCTCAGATTTCACAGTAAGGTAGTTGGATACAAGCCTCCAAACGACATCAAATCATGCACAAGTAATAGATTCAAATTGATCAGTTAACCAGTCAAATAATCGAGAGAAACGAGTGTAATAGAGTACACCCTCGTCTCGTCCAGAATAAACGGAAGTCACAGTCATTCAAATCACAAATTGCAAGTACAAGTAAATCAGTTAAGCAACGAGTCATGCTAGTGATACACTCACCAGTTCAAGCAGAAACAACTTGTAGACACCAAATTTTCAATAATTTTATGTAGCATCTATTTCATGATTTTCATTTTAGATTGCTTGCATTTTAGTTCGTTATTGTGTGTTTTGCACTATTAGTTGTTATGATATTTTAGTTTTATTCATTTTCGCCCTTTTAGTTAACCTATTTCATTTGCTATTTATTCTTGTTTACTTTTAGTTCTAGTTTTTAGTTTTAGCTTTTAAGTTTAAAATTAGCATAGAGTTTTTAGAAAAAAGAAAAGGAAAACATCAAAAATATGTTTTTAGTCATTTTGTTTTTATTCAATGCTTTCTTGAAAGAAAAATGAAAATGAAAAATCATAAAAAAGGTGAAAAGAGAAAATTAAAGAAAAAGAGGAAAAAGAAGAAAAATTCAAAAAAAAATAGGCTTTAGTTGGCTTGGAAAAATGGAAAAAAAAAAAAAAAAAAAGGAAAATTTGTTCACAAAAATATGTTTATTTCTTTAAATTTAATCTTTGGGCACTTTAGTTACTTTTATTAAGTTATTTTGAGAAAAAGAAAATGATGAAAAATGAAAAAAAAATGGCCATTTTTGCTTAGTTTTTTGTTTAAAATTATTTTTGTTTTGTTATTATTATTATTACCTGGTTTGTGTAATTTTGTTATTATTATTATTTATATTTTATTTTATCATTTATGTAATTATCAAGTTGTTTTAAAAAAAAAAAAAGTAATAATAATAATAATAATACTCGCGGCATGCAAGCTGCATTTTGCCGCAGCTTGCAAAGGGATCATCGAGCGGCTCCTTAGCTGCAAATACAGGGAAAGTTGCTGGAGTTTTAGGGTGGGGGTTTCCTGGTATAAATAGCAAGAGAGGAGGCAGCCGCAAAGGGGGGACGATAGAGCAGCAGCCGAAAGAGAGAAATCAAGAGAGGAGCATACGGGAATAGAGAGGGGGGAGAGCATCGACAGGCTAAAAGAAAAACTGAGCGAGGGTTTTGGAGTGAGAGAGAGTTAGCGGCTAAGAAAAACCAAAGAAAAGAAAGGCCGCGAGAGGAAGGGCTGAGCAAAAGGTGGCTACGGGCTGAGAGAAGGAACGGCAAAAGGAAAACCAGGAGGGGGTGAGAGTGGCGGCTGCAAAATCTTAAAAAAAGCTTAAGAGAAAAACGCAGAAAGCTACGGAAAAGGGAGGCTGAGAAGCGAGTGGTAGCTAGGGTGAGAAGAAGAGGAGGCTGGACCGAAAGAAAGGTTTCGACTAGGCAAGGAAAGAGCTGAGGAAGAGAAACGGCGGGGCTGAGTTGAGGACCTGGGAAATCTGGACAAAAATGAAAAACTAAAAGAGAGAAGCTTCGGGCAGGAAGAAGTTGGTGGCGCTGCCGTTGCTGTTGCTGCTCTCGTACTACTGTCGCTGACTCCATCAAGCCCAGGCAGAAGCTTCAACTCCAAAGCAGTGAAGCCAAGTTGATACTTGGCAATCTTGTTGGAGCAAGCGGAGCCAGCAATCATTGAAACCATTGGCGCCTGCAACTCCGCCACCGCGAGATGGCCATTGTGAGGTAACTCTTCCGTTTGTATTTCAGCTTCCCCCCAAGTGTGCCTTCTGTGAAATTGTTGTTTCAATTTTTATGCTAATTGTTCATGCCTTTTGGTATATACATGTTTTCTGTGATTGAGTGGACCGAAGCTCTTTGTTTTCTGTGAATGCCGAAGTTTTCATGTGCAAGATTATGGTTGGACTTTAGTTTCTTATCTTGTGAATTTGTTTGAAGTTCTGGTAGAGCTTTAAACTATCTTGGTCGCATTTTGATGAGTTGTAAATCTGCAGCAGAACGAGAACTTTTGCATCCTTTTTGCCGTTGTTTTTCTACAACTGCTCACCAAACTTCGGCCATCCAATTTGCTGGTTGATCTTATGTTGGAAAGAGGTGTTGGGTTTGCATTTTCTGGGGTCTGAAATACTTGAAGCATGTTCCAATACTTTGCTGGAAAAATGAACAACCGAATTGCTGAACTTTTCTTGTACATTTTCCAGAATTTTGGCATGATCTTTTCCTAAGTCTTCTGTTTGTTTTGATGGTGGTGATTATATGTTTTGCTTAGCCTAAAATTGCAGGTTTGGTTTTTGAAAATATATAATCCAAGTTGGGATTAAGAAATAGGCATTTGTAAACAGAGAGTGCAGCAAGTTTGTTTGATTGCAACCAGTTCATCCGTGGTCTTGCATGAAGTATTTCCAATGTTTGTATGATTTCCTCCCATGTCTTTGGCTTGTTTGGATGTTGAGTTTGGTGATCATTGTTGTTAAGATCAAAGTGGAAACGTTTGTTTAAGGTTTTAGCTGTGTTTGGATGGAAAAGTTGCATCGATAAATTTCAGAAAAATTGCATCAGCTGCCGAATGTTTTGTGGCAGAAAGCCTGCGGCATTTCTTTTCCTTTTTCTATTGCTGTTTTGCTGTATGTTTCTTTTATCCTTGATGATCAGCTCTCTTTCTTGATTCAGTCATGTAATGAAGTTGCATGATTAGTGGATGATGGATAGGCAGGATTTTGGTGTTGGATAAATCTGTTTTGCATGATGAGCTGGATAGAATTGTAGCTGGAAAATTGCCGCAAACTTAGAAGCAAAAATCAGCAGATTTCATTCTTTTAGTTGCAGATTTTGAAGCCTTTTTACGTATGCATGCATGAAAGCTTTCTGAAATATTACACTTTGACCCCCTAAGTCTCTCCTTGTTCCACTAGGACCCAATCAAATAAATAATTTCATCAATTTGGTCCTTGGTAATTTTAATTTGTGCAACTTCATTGTTTGTTTGCTTCAATTGACTACCATGCTTTGTTTCAATTGCGCTTAAATCATGACTTTAGGGACTTTACGATTAGTGAGCTTGTGATTGCCTATTTCCTTTAATTTTCCCAAATAAATTGGTACCTTGACCATTTCTTTTATTTTGGAGGATAAATAAGTGATTTCACTTCATTGGGGCCCAATTGCAAGGGAGGTAACCTCTATCTCCTTGATTTTCATTTCTCCTATGTGATCCAACGTGCTAAGTGCGAATTGCATGTCTACGTTGCTTTCCTTGCCTTTCTTTAATTCCTTTCATTTATTTCATTTACTTTTGCTTTTTATTTAAGTTATTCATTATGGGGTATGTGTACACCTCTTGGCTTGTAATAGATAGGGCTTGGAGGAGCATTCGATGAAGACCTATTGAAGACATGTGCCTAGCTAGCAAATGTAATAGGTTCATTAGCTTGATTGCTTGCTTTTGTTGCTATGTGTTAATTTGCTTTATTAGGTTCTAGCATCTAGTCAAGCATGCTAATTGTTATGTGCTATGTGTTTATGGGTGTTTGGCATGTCTAATCGCTTTCCATAGCCATGAATGAATGTGATGGATGAATGTACGTCACCACACTAGTCCAATGCTAGTTGTGGCTCATTATTTCATTAGGAATTCATAGACAGGGCTAGTCCAACGCTAGACCCAATAGGCCATCCCCTTTTGTTAGTGCATATTTGCATGTTCACTACATGTCATGCATTTTTCTTAGTTTTATCATTGGCATGCTCCTCGAACCCCTTTTTCCCCTCATTTTTAGGTTTTGCATCTCATACTAGTTATAGGGCTCATTTGCTTGAGAGTCCCCTTTCGATAAGGGAAACGAGCGAGTATGGCTACTCGATAGCCTTAGCACGCTAGTTTTGCCTTCTAATCAAAGGGAAGATTAAGTCACAAAGTTAGGACTCCCCGTTCCCGTCTTGATGCATTCCTATAGGATTCATGCATTCTATTCATTCACTATCACATACACTTACTTTATATTCTAACCCTTTTTCCACATTCTCACTTCACACTACTTTTGGACGTTTTCACTTAACTACTCACACTTTACACTTTTATTTGCACACGTGCACCTTTATATCCCTTCACTTGCACACGAACACTTTTTATCTTCATTTGCACACCTCCACTTACATCCTATTATTTTTATCATTTTTCTCATTTCACACAAACTCACATTTTCACATGGCATGCATTCATCTACTCATTTTTTCACATCATTTAGGTTTAGGTGTGACCTCTCCAAAAGGATCATTGTTGGGCTTCACAATTAATGTGATTGGCACCACTCAACCTTTGAAGAGAAATTTCCCCCATGTCCCCTAGGTCTAGGTTTTTGCATTCACGTAGTCATATCCAACATGCGATACATACCTTGGGTAGAAAAATTAGGAGAAAATGGTTTAAGTCACGCAACTAGCCTTGGCTAGGTCGAAAGGGTGCCTTGGATTTTTTTTATCCTTGCCTTCCCCTTCGTCAAATGTGACTCCCGATCCCTCTTTTGGTTACGTAGACCCAAAAGTTCTCTAAAAGGGTTTATTTACTTTTTTTCATTCAAAAACAAAAATCATTTTTGGGTGACTTGGTACACCCTAACTCTATACCAAGTGGCGACTCCATTTTTCAAAAAAAACCCTTTTTGAACTTTATATGGCCAAACCGTCGCTTTATCAAGTCCCATGGCCTTTATTTTCATTTTGCACACGTCCACACCACACACACTCACACACATCATCATTCAAAAAGTGGGGCGCGACACAACTTCAAAAGTTTCCTCCCAAAGTACGCCCTTGATCACTGGCACGTCCTAAGAACAACCAAGGTAAAACAATTATGGTTCCCACATCCAAAACCTAATGAACGGAATTCACAAGTGAGACTCAACTACGAGTCGTATGCCTATCCAAATGAACTACTAGTGCAAAGATACAAAAATGTCGCTTTGGAGTGAAAAAGGTAGCAGTTGGTCCTAAAGATATGAACAACCCCAAAGCTCTTCATTTCTACCCAAAATCAACCCAAACTCGAAGGAACCAAACAGCCTCAAAATTTGGACAGCACTTCCCCTCAATTTCTTTATTTTTGCATCCTAAATTCAACATCAAATCTCCTCTCAATTCAACCACAATTGCAACCACAAAACATAAGCTATCAAATATGTAGACACCAAATTTTTATTATTTTTAATTTCATTTTTATCATTTATTATTTATTTATTAATTGGGTTAGATTCATCATTTTCATTTTGCAAGATGTTAAAAGTGGCTTTAATTCTCTTAAATTTGGTTTGAAAAATTGTTAATTTATTGTTAATTGATTTTTGAAGAAAAATGAAAATGATAAAAAAGTAAGGGAAAATGTGTGGATAGGTGGAAGTATGCATGTTGAACAAGTGTACAAAATAATCGTTAGACAAGTGTCTAAGGAATTATAGGACAAGTGTATAGGGGTAGGTGTCAAGGACACTTGGTGGGCTTAGGGAATCTTGGTAAAAAATAAAGAAAAAGAAGAAACAAGTTACGGAAAAAGGGAGAGGCTTCAACGAAGAAAAGAGAAAAAAACAGAGTGCAGGAAGAACGGGATGGAAATCGGATAGGCTTGAGAACAGAGGGGCAACAAGGCAAGGGAAAAAACAGAAAAACTGAGAAAAGCGGAGAAATTGAGAGGGCCGAGAGAGGAAGAGACCGAGGGGGTTTCGTCTGAGAGCCAAAGAAAAGCTAAAAAAAGGGCTACGGGAAACTAAGGAAAAAAAGGAAGAAAAAACAAAAGGGGAAGTGAGAATAGGAGGGTCTGGTGACGACGGGGTGAGGAGAAAACAGAGGAAGAGAAAAAGAACTAGAGGCGGCCGAGGAAAAAGGTTGAGAGGGAAGCTCGGCTGAAGGAAAAATCTGGGCAAAAAAAAAGGAGAGAGTGACAGGCCGAAGAAGAAAACTGGAAAACAGAGAGGGAGTCTTAGGCAAGAGCCAAGGGAGAATCTGAAAGATTGGGGGAAGTTTTCCAGGAAGAAATAAACAAGCGAGAGAGAGTAAAAATAAGGGAAGAAAATAGAGATTCGTCTGGGGGCTTCGGGAAAAGAGAGGAAGAGCAGAAAAAGATACCTTCGTCGTGGGGGGGCTGCGGACAGAAAAACAGAGGGGATTTTTCGGAGAAGCAAAACTAGAAAGGGAGTCCAAGAAAACTTCGGCTTCGGTTGAAAAACAGAAACAGAGGAAGAAGACAAAGGCGCTGAGCAAGAGAAGAAGGGGTAGTCTGAGGAAGAAGCCGCGACCGGAGCCGTAACTCCCACCGATTCGTCGGAATCCGCCACTGCCGCCGTCAATCGTCACCGTGAGAGGCCACTGTGAGGTAACCTCTTCGTTTACATTTCAGTCTTCCGTCAAAATATGTCTGCTGTGAAGTTGGCATTTCAATTTCCCTGTCGATTGTTCATGGCCTTTTGGAATACACATGCTCTGTAAGTTTATTGGAATGTATTTCTTGGGTTGCTGATAAAATTTTGGGCTAGTTATAGTTTCAATTTTAGCGAGAATCTAGTGAAATATTAATGCCCGTTTGTTGCTCGATAAAATGCCCAACCGAATATTATGATTGAAAGATGACTTGCCTGCAGTTTGCGTGAAAGGAAAATGACATGGTCAGCAAGTGCAATGGTAAAATGTAAAGTTTTTTTGAGGGTTTCTCGCGTGCTTATTTTGGCGCCATTTCTGTTTTCTTTGCCTTATTCTTCCCTATGTATCAATTCGAGCTAATGCTATGAGAGGGAATGGCTAGAGTTGAGACCGAATTGTTGATATTGCCTGCTGATCTCTTGTTCGAAACCTGGATTACATGATCTTGCAAGGGGCTTTGAAATCACGTGTTTAAACTGCTGCAATGTCCTTTTTCTTATCTATGCAATTTTTGAATCCTTACTTGAGATATGTTTTGGAACTTTATTTGGGAATTCATGTGGTTTTAGTTGCTGTGTGTGCGGGAATGCATGAATGTTCTTTTGGCTTCGTTTGTGCATAATCTGGGTAGAAAAATTGCTGGGGGGATGTATAGTGTACAGTTTGGTTTGGATGCTAAAAATGTATAAAGGGTCATTTTAATTCGGAAAAGTTGCTGCATGAGTTTGTTAAATCTGAAAAGAGGTAGAAGAAATCAGTGAAGAAAAGTGGCATGTTCTGTTTCCAATCTAAACTTTTCGTTGTTTGTTCGGATGTTGAAATCTTTTTCTGGTTTTGTTGCTGAAGCTTTTAGTTTGATGTAAATCTGTGGTTTGTCGTCCAGTTGATATGCCATATGAACGTCCATCCTAAGTTTCCTCCTATACGTTTGCTGCATTTTATGTCTAGCTGCTGTGATTGGGTTTTTCTAGGGATAGATGTTTGTGTTAGGGTGATGTTAATTGAATGATTTGAAGCTTTGTTGATTTTAGGATGATAAACTAGGAAGTTTGGCTTGAGTTTTGCATTTAATCTACCTGGTAGAGTAAGAAAGCAGGTCGCGGAAGTGAAATGGCAGAAGCATTGTTAATAAAATTGCAGAAGAGAACTGCTCTTCGTGAACTTGCATGGGTTTCTCTAAAGAATTGCAATTTAACCCCTCAATTTCTGTCTGATTTCATTGTGCCCAAAACTAAAAAATATCAAATTGATTTGGCCCTTCAAAGTTTCAATTTGCCTTTTATATTTTTAGTGAGTTGTCGAGTAGATTAATTCTGAGATTATGATATGATTAGGTTTAAATGTTTTTAGCTATCTTGTTATTTTTGATGGGCTTAACAAAAATTAGTTGGGAATTGGGTTAGGTTTATTTTGACTGGGTCTTGATGGTGGTTTGTTTGTTTGGATTGGGTTTTGTTTTGCTTATTTCCTGGGTTAGTAATTTGGGCTCGAGAGTTAAAGCCCATGCATTTTGTTGGGTTTTACTTGATAAAAATGATAGGCTGGCCTATCCCATTTGCTTTGGATTTTCAAATAGGCTAGGAAAGTTTTGGCCCAAGAAATAAATAAAATGGCCCAATGGCCTGTTTGATTAAGAATTTGGTAATTGGATTTGCGAATCAGTCCCTGGATTTTTCTTTATTCTACTATGGCCTTATAAACTTTTAATCTCTTTCAATTAGGTTCTTAACATAATTGTGAATAGGTCCTTGAACTTTATTTTTCTTTAATTTTGACCCCAAAGCTTTGTTAATTTGTGCACTTAAGTCCCTCTTTGTTTTAAACTCTTAAAAGTAGGTTGTTTATATGTTTCAATTGATTCAATTTTATGTTTATTTTTATCTTTTGTGATTACTTATTAATTAAAGTGGTGCCTTGACCCTTTCTTTGTTTTGGAGGGTAAATAAGTAGTTTTTGGAGGGCTCCAATTCAAGGGAGGTACACCATATCCCTTATTTCTTACTTTATTTGACCTTATATGCCTTATGTGACTTTATGTGATCAATTGCATGCCATTTGAATGCCTTCATTTTATTTATCTATTTATTCGCTTTATTTGTTTTAATTTAGTATTTTTATTTTATTTTAGTTCAATTTTTGATCATTTGAAAGGCACTTGAATGCCACAATTGTAATAGTTAGGCTATTATATCATTTCATTTAATTCCTTCCCTCTTAGATTATAGTAGGCTTCCCCCCGAATGTAATAGTTAGGGCTTTATTTATTTTACTTGCCTTATATGTGTTGCATGCCTATGTGCTATGTGTTACCGCTTTCTTAGGACGTGCATCTAGATATCATGCCTATGTGTTATGTGTCTTATGTGATTTATGTGCTTATTTGCTTTATTATGCTTTATCTGATTTTCTTAGACTGTAATAAATGCACGTTATCACACTAGTCCAATGCTAGCTGTGATTCCTTTCCCGTCACTACACTAGTCCAACGTTAGTTGTGATTTTTTGTTCCGATTTTCCACTAGTCCAATGCTAGTGAGGATCCATAGACATGGGCTAGTCCAATGCTAGACCCTTAGGGACCTCCCTCATTATATCATATTTGTATGATTACATTACACTTCATGCATATTTTTTCATTTTTAGGATCTTTATCATTTTCACATAATATTTCCTCTAATAAAATATCCCTTACCCCTATGTATATATAACATTTAGATTTGCATCTCATTTAGGAAATTAGGGGGTAGATTAGTGCATTTTGCCTGATTAGACTAGAGATAACCCCTTGGATATGGGATATGGACGAGTTTGGTTTTTTCTAGTCTTAGCACGCTCGTACTCCCTCTATTAAAGGGAAAATTGAGTCACGAACATTAGTCCCCCGTACCCGACATGATGCATTCCCTTAGGTCACGTATATTTATAATTATTTTATTTCTTTTCTTTTCTTGGAGTCTCATACTTTTGCATTATTCGTGACCTCTCCAAAGAGTCGTTATTTGGGCATCACAATTAATGTGATTGGCACCACTCAAGCTTTGAAGAGAAATTTTGCCCCCTGATACCCCCCCTAGGTCTAGGGTTTGCATTCATATAGTACATCTAAATGTGATAAATCTTCTGGTTAAAAATAAGAAAATCCTTGACTAAATCACGCAACTAGCCTTGGCTAGGTCGAAGGGGTGTCTTGGATTTTTATCCTTGCCTTCCCCTTCATCAAATGTGACTCCCGAACCTTTTCTTTGATTTTCATAGACTAGGAGTCGTTTAAAAGGGATTTTTTCCTACCTTTTCCTTTTAAAATTCATTTTAGGTGACTTGGTACACCTTAACTCTATACCAAGTGGCGACTCCATTTTTCATTTAAAAAACCCTTTTTAAACTATATTTTGGGTCAAATCGTCGCATTTTCAAGTCCCATTTAGACCAATATTTTTTTCATTTTCTTCGTAAATCAAATTCATTTTTTCAAACAAAAATTTACTTTTTAAACACATTTATTTTTCTTGTAAAAATGGGGCGCGACACTCATACATGCAGGCACCAAACATGTATGGAAGATCACTA
Organism: Coffea eugenioides; assembly: GCF_003713205.1. NCBI lineage: Eukaryota > Viridiplantae > Streptophyta > Magnoliopsida > Gentianales > Rubiaceae > Coffea > Coffea eugenioides. The sequence continues at coordinate 15,604,087 of NC_040044.1, forward strand.
TTTTCCTTGTAGTGATTGCCAAGATGTTTCATAAAATTACGCCTTATGTGAAACGTACATAGACCGTGAAATGTTTCAGGCATAACAACTGAAAGAGCGGCTGCCATGGCATGATCTTGGTCGGTTAGTATGGTACTTGGACGCTTTCCGCACATTGTTTCTAGAAATGTACCAAACACCCATTTGAAAGAATCTATAGTCTCATCATACATAAGGGCAGCACCGAATATCACAATTTGCCTATGTTGGTTAAAATCCACAAACACTCCAAGTGGCCGGTATTCTTTATTTGTTTTGTAAGTTGTGTCGAATGTGACTACGTCTCCAAAAAATTTGTAGTCAATTAACATTCCTGCATCAGCCCAAAAGATATTCGTTATCTGCTCTTCACAGTCCAGCTGTACGGCATGAAAAAACGATGGATTCTCGAGTGTTTGCTCTTGAAAATAATTCAGCATGCTACCTGCTTCTCCATATTTCAAACTCCTTTCCCGTCGAGTACGAAGATATAGTTTCAGGTCTTCCCGAGTATATCCCATATTTCCCATCCCACCTGCCTCCTTTCCCATAAGCTCATGGCTCTGTTTCAATGAAAGCCCAGCGTCCTCGCTTATTTCAGCTTGGAATCCTTGAGCCTCGCTCACTTTTCTTTGTGATGGCATCATGTGTGCACATTGAGCAATGTGCAACTCATGGTTATGCTCTAAAACAAGATCATGCACACGGTACTTCATTGTTCCTCTAAACAACACAATAACCATTTTAGCTCCACACCCTGTTTTCGTCGGAGCTCGTGTCCTCTTTGGCATCACATCACCTTCGTACTTGCGCTTCACACCTTCCTTGCAGCAACTATATCTCCTAGACGTGGTCACGCCGTCTTTGTCTTTATTCAGATAGTCTTTACGTACACTAAAACCCATTTTAAAGGCATATTTGTTGTAAAACTTGTACGCATCCTCTTCGCTGTTGAACTCCATTCCTAACTCAGGGGTCCCATCTTCTGCCAATTTGCTGCAATCCATTACTTCTGATCCTGCCAATTATGCATCAAACACCCTAATTTGCAACACTTCATGAATTGTATGTACATAAACGACAACATAAATGTATATTACCATTCATAATGTGTTATGAATCATACATTACTCGTATACCAAATTCTATTATTACGCTATCAATATGATTAATGATTCACATCATCTTACTTTTACTCTAAGACAATCTGTGTACAAATACAACTCCATGTACACTAACTTATACGGATTGTAATGTATTGGTCACACGATGTAAGTCTATTTTAACTGTATGTACATCCACGCTGGTGATTATATTTTGATTCTAGATTCTTTAGCTCACTGGACCTTATGTCATTCGTTAATAACAACCGCATAAGCCAACTCCGCATTTTCTACTATTTCTATATTTTGAGGGCCAAACAATCACTTTCTACTCATTGTAATATATTTTTTACATCATGTAATTTACTTACAATACAAGGTTCACCCATTTATTATTCACATATATGTCTTTTCCTCAGTTTCACCTCATTCAACTCTACACCTCTATTTTATACACACTACACGGTCAAGAGAGGGACAAACTAATATTACTCCATGAGCATGGACCAATTACTAGATGCACAATGATTCATATCAATTGTAATACGGTGGCTATAACATGTAACTAATTTACAACAAGATGTACATTCATTCACTTGTTAAATGTGACTTTGTTTCTCTCATCTTTCCCTAATTCCGTTCGATGGTTTATTTGAATACATACCCCTAGGTCTTCCAAAAACTACTATCCCTTTATAGTTCATCACTGAAAAACTAAATGGTCACACACACAGATACGGTACATATATTTAATATAGTACAACTTCACTATTCTTGTATCATCTTCATATTATGTCTTCAGTGACTCTAATTTCATCCTTCATTTAACAGATGTGCATTTGGGTGACAAATTATTAGCCACAGTTACTGACATGGTTCAGTCATGTTACCTTGGTCTGCTAATACGCTTCACGTTTCACCGAAGTCGGAGAGCTTAGCTGCATCTGCTATTAAGTTGAAGGACAAAATCTGGCTTTGTGAGATTTTGTCCTTCCTCTGTTTGCTTCTACCTTACCGCCTGCCTTGCGCGCATTCAAAATAGATACAATACTCTTATACCCAGTTGAAAACCACAGCTGCTTCTGCTATTCAGTTTTCCGTCCAAACTTTGGCTTCATCTCTGTTTGCTTCTACCTTGCCGCCTGTCTTTCCACTCACTTTTCTGTCAATTGCTATTTTCATCAGAGTAGACTACACTCACTTCACCTAGAAAGAGCTAGTAAGTCGAATTCCACTCGAACTTCAGCTTTCTACCTTCAGTGAGTGGTTGGTCAGATTGTCAGAGTAGAGCTCCTTCAGAAGCACGCCAAGACTCTTCCCTCAGTTTTGTTTTCTGCGGCTAATTCAAAATTTCAACTTGAATTTCAAAATCTACTTCTCTTCCGTTTGCTCCGTTTGCTCACGTTTGGAAGTCAACATTTTTTTATTTGGAACGGTGCCGTTTTTCTGCCCTGCTTCAGCCTTGCTGACTTGGCTTATTTGTCTCCTCACGTTTTTTATTGTGAGGAGACCGTTCAGGAGCGGTCGTCTGAGGACCGCTCCTGCCCTGTATCCGGGACTAGGGAGCAGTGAAGAAGCTATCTGACCTGGTAAGGTTGAAAGATGTAAACGAATCGAGTCGATAGAATTTTGATTTAATCGAGGCGAGTTTCAACCTAGGTTTATGAAACTCGAACTTGAACTCGAGTTCAACGAAATCAAAATGTCAAGCTCGAGCTTAAAAAAATAAAATAAAATATTAGGAATATATATATATGTAATTTTATTATTAAAATAAAAAAAATAATATTTATATATTAATATATATAAATATAATCAAACTCACGAGTTAACAAAATTAATGTTTTTGAACTCGAGTTCGATTAGGTTAGCTCGAACTCGACTCAAGTTCGATGTTGATCGAGCTCGACTCGAGCTCGGACTTCAGCCGCTTGCGATCGACTCACAAGTGGCTCAATTTGTTTACAGCCTAGAAAGGTTGACCAATTACGAGTGATATAGGAAGTTGTTTGCGTCGGTCCATATTCATCAAATGTTGACCGGAAATTGTATATATATACAGGGAGAGTTGCAGTTTTAGTACCCAATGTTTGGCCCATGTATCAAATTAGTCTTCAATGTATCGCTTAAAACAAATCTGGTCCCCAAGGTTTACGATTTTAGATAGATTTAAGACAATTAGCGGAAATAGACCAATGAATAATGGTCAACATCAAATTGCTTCTAGTCAACAATGTTTACTTTACACTTCTAGTCCTCAATGTTTTGATTTCGAATTATTATCTTCTTTTAAATTTGAAACAATGATATTAAGGATTTAGTATTAAATGAGATGTAAATTATAGGGTGATAGGAATTTAATTAAACTTCTCTTTCCTTTTCTTTTTATTTATTTATTTATGCCAATAGTATCCCATATGTTTCTTTTCTTTTGCATAGTTAGTCTAAAATTTGTTAAAATATATATGTCTTATTGTTTCTCACTATTAATAATTAATAACTAGGAGCTTTATTTTTTTTTATGATAACTAAAAAACTTAATTAAGTTTCCTTTTGAATATATACTTTTTGTAATTAATTTGATTTTTTTTTACATTTTAATAGGTTAACAATTGAGTTTGAAATGAAATTGATATTTTGTAGATATTAAAATAAATCATTTAAATCTACAGTATTGGAACATTAGATTTTAATTTATGGGAAAGACAACAAGAAATAAAAGAAAGTTTTCTAAAGAATTCGTATAATCACTTCACATTGATACTTATTTTCACTAATTTTTATAAGTACAACGGCTAATTACAAAAATTTAAAATCTACATGCACAAAACATGCAACAATTTGTGTAGTAGTAATTATAATAAAATTAAATTATAAAACTAGAATTCTCATTTTCTTCTACTACTTTATATTTTATTTATTATTGGTATATTGTCATCCAAATTATAATTTATTTAACAAAGATATATATATAGGCTACCATTATGCTATGTCAATATAATGTGTTTTCATGAAATTTTTAGAAATTTAGAACATATTTGTTGTATATTTAATTTAATTCATATATTATTTTATTTTAAAAGCTCTAGTTGTAACTAAAAACCCATGGGACCTTAATGATCCAAACTTGAAATACTAGGAACTAGAAATACAAATTCAAAACTTTCGACTAATGCCAATTTGATGTTGACCATTAGTTATGATGATTTTCCATTAGTTGACCTAAAGCTGTCTAAAATCACGAACTTTGGGGACTAAATTTGTTTTTGTCAAAATATTGAGGACTAATTTGGCATATAGGCTAAACATTCAGGGAACAAAACTATATTTCTCCCAAATAGATAATCCCTTCTGTTATGAGATTATTAGATCTTCCCTTACCTAATTTGCCACATGCTTTACTTTCCATTTTGAATGTATGAATTTCATTGGGTAAATTTCATTTTGACCTCCTAATTTATACCCGATTTCCCACTTCAGTCCCTAAATTTCAAAATAGGACACTTAAGTCCCTAAACTATTGAATCCATTCCAATTAAATAAAATCATTAACAAAATCCACAAAATCGTCAGGATTTTTCGAGCGTGCAAAACAAGCGTCTTTAGTGAGACTAAATAAGCAATGAAAACTGAAATAGTTAGGACATAATTGTAAATTCGTCTATTAGGTATAAGGGCCAAAGAAATAAGTCAAAACTGCTTTGTTTCTTTCTTCTTCACTTTGAATTATTTGATTTGAACAGAGAGAGAGAGAGAGAGAGAGAGAGAGAGAGAGGTGCGAATGATACATTACCCAGTTTCTACTAACAAATACCTTGAAATGATCGTGATTGTGATTCAGAGGTGAAGTTTATTGTAAACATGGGAAGGAAGAGGATTGAAGGAGAAATGAGATCGCCATTGAAGAACAAGAAGAGAAAGACCAATCTGGGTAAGAGAAATGATATAGGGTCATTGTTTGCTTGTTGGTTATTATAGTAGTGTATATAGTAGTTGGGTTATTTGAATTGTTATTGTTGTCGGCTAGGTTTTGTAGGGATATTGTGGAATGTAAAAAGGGCCAGATTGACCTTTATATGTTAGTGACAAATTATGGTAGACAAAATTGTTTAATGTCGAATATATGGGTCTGAAAATGATTTGGAGTGTTTTTTAAGTCAATGTTTATGCTGTCCAAACCCTAATGTTCCTTGTATTGAAGACATTGTGGTCCTCGATCCACTGTAAAAGGTGTAAAAAAATTAATTATTGAATTACAAATTTTTTTCTTTGAACCAGGAAATGGTGATAGTGGAATTTGGCCTGAACCTTTCTCCTTGTAGATACACCATCAAGGGACCTTCACAAACTTTCCTAACAAATAGTATATAGAGGGAAGGGTTGATTTTATAGATGGATGCAACCCAAAAATGTGGTCATTAGTAGCTCTAGACAAATGTGGAGAGAGGCTTGCGTATGATATAAAAGATGGTTTTGGGTGGTATTATCTGCTGCCAGGGATGACATTGGATACAGGCTTGTTCGTTTGTTTGTGTGATAGGGATTGTGAGGTGATGGTGAACACATTACCACTACATAGGGTGGCCGAAGTGTTTCTTAGAGTCGGACCAGAAGGTTGTCCATAGGCTGCTATACCCTTAAGTCAAGCTAAGGGAGATGAAGCCGAAAGGGATAGAGACAGTGATGTAATGATCATAGAAGAGGGTGTCAACACTGATGAAGTGGAACAAGATGGAAGAGAAAATGTTGACAGACAAGCAAGGAATAGGTGCTGAAGTTGAACCAGAATGTGAGGATTTTCATTGTGTTGTTGCTGAAGATGAACCAGAAAATAAAGACATGAATAGCAAAGCGACTAAAGCTGAAATTGTGGTAGAAGAGAAAGCTGATAGCAGGAGTGACGCTGCAAAGGAACCAGAAGATGTTGAAGGCTATGATGAAGCTTCAAATGCACAAGTCAGAGAAGAGGATGAATGTAAAAATTGTAATGAAAATGCAGAAAAGGCAACCGGCAATGAAGGTGGTGTAGGGGAAACATCATGTGATAATGCCAGACTATAAGAGGATGAAAATGGAGTCAATGTTGATGAGAAGTTGGTGGATTCAAACTATGAGGATCAAGGGGGAGACAATGACATATTAGATAAAGACATAAGAATTGGTCAAAGTATTGGAAGGGACCTAGGTGCCCATGAAGCTAGTCCTTCGCATTGCAATGAACATGTTCCTTCTCATTGCAGTGAGCAAAGAAAGAAGAAGTCAGGAAGCAAGAAAGACCCACCCATTGAAATTAACCGCTATGATGACCCTGATATGATTAATATTGATGACAAGGAATCAGAATATGACTCAAATGGTTCATTTGAATTGAAGAGTCAAAGTGAATTCGATGAAAATGGGAACAGTAAGACAAGGAGGCCTAAATTTCCAGATTTTAATGAGCAAACAGACATGAAGAAACCATAGTTTGAAGTTGGTCAGAAGTTCGCATCAGTCATTACATTGAGGTTGGCTGTAAGAATCCAGGCAATTATGGATGGGAGAGATGTGTATTTCAAGAAAAATTGATACATGGAGGGTAAGAGTGAAATGAAGAAATTGTGACTGGCAGCTATTGGGGTCTAAAATGCAAGGTGAAAATACCTTTCAGATAAAAACACTTAAGTGATGAGCACACTTGTGGAAGAGTGTTCCACAATAAAAACATGACATCTAGGTTGGCCAGCAAACTATTTGTTGATGAGGTCAGGAAAACGCCATCTATGACAGTGCATGAGTTGATGACCAAAGTAACTGAGGAGTTAAATGTTGATTTCAGTATTAAGCAAGGGTATAGAACACTTAGAAAAGTGAGAGACACTATTCAAGGGTCTCATGACAAACAGTACACCATGTTGGAAGCATTTGGTGGTGAATTGAGGAGTGCAAATCCGGGATCTAGTGTGCTTGTTGAGACTGATGTAGATGAAGATCATGTTTCCAGATTTAGAAGGCTGTATATGTGCTTAGAACTAATAAATAGAGGTTTTTTAACTGGCTGTAGAAAGTGGATTGGGTTAGATGGTTGCTTCCTAAAAGGTCCACATGATGGGCAACTTTCATTAGGAGTTGGAATGGATGGTGATAACAAAATGTTTCCATTGGCTTTGTCAGTTGTTAGGGCAGAAAATTATGATAACTTGAGTTGGTCTTTAGGATTGCTTGTACAAGATTTGAAAATTTCGAACTCTAGTACTTGGTGCATTATGACCGACAAACAAAAGGTAGTATTTATTAGCTATATTACCATATCAAATTTTGTTGTTATGTTAAACTATTGATATTAGTGTTGCATATGTGATTGTTGTGCTGTGTTGCACAGGGTCTAATTCAAGCAGTTACGGACAAACTTCCACAAGCTGAGCATAGCTGTTGTGTCCAACACCTTTACACCAACTTCAAGCAAATGCAAAGAGGCCTTCCTCTTAAAGAAAGGCTTTGGAGATGTGCAAGGGCTTCATATATAACTCAGCTCAAAATAGAAATGGAGATGATGAAGCAAGAGTCAAAGGATGCATATGCATGGTTGGATGAAAAGGACCCCAATACTTGGTCTAGGGCTCATTTCAAGACTAGATTGGATTGCAATATATTGGTTAATAATATGTGTGAATCTTTTAATTTAATTATTTTAAAGACACGATCATTGCCTATCGTAGGCATGTTGCAGACTATTTACTTATATGTGTTGAAAAGAATGGAGAAGAATAGAGAGACAATGTCCAAGCATGAAGGTTAAGCTACTTGCTTACTATTTTTTATCACAATTTTTAAAGTTACACTATGTTCAATATCTAATTTGCTCTTTTATTTTTCATGTCTCTTATGTCCAACAATTTTTGACATTCTTGAGAAGGCCAAGAAAGAGCAATGCATGTGCATTTGCTACTATGCTAGCACGATGAAGTATCAAATATGTTGTCCTTTCAGTGACCAGTTTGCCGTTGATTTGAGGAGCATGACCTACACTTGTAGAAAATGGCAACTGAGGGGAATCCTATGTGGCCATGCAGTTGCTGCTATTAATAGGAGACGTGCCAAATCAGAAAAAAAAATATAGCACCCATCTACTGGAAGAGTACATACATGAAGAGTTATGAACCTATGTTGAATCCAATCGATGGTCCTAATCTGTGGGCCCAAGTAGATTTACCATCAATGAGGCCTCCAAAATATGGGAAATCACCTGGAAGACTGAAAAAGGTGAGGAACAAGGGACCAGATGATGATAGGAACAAGCAGTTATATGTGAATCCATCTAAACCTCACAAAGTCAGTAAGATTGGCACTAAGATGAGCTGTAGTCTATGCAAGAAATACGAACATAATAGGAGGAGTTGCCCTAAAAAAACCAACAAACTGCTGCAGTAGAAAAGAGACCAGATGGGCATATGGATAAGGAATCTAGTGGGAACAGTACACAACAAACAGATGCCATCAGAAATGAAACAAGGCATACTAGTACTAGTCCAAGTACTGCTAGAGCTGCATAGCTGCTCCTCAAAATCAGACTGAACAGAAAATTGATGGAGAACAACCAATCAAGGGCACAAGAAAATGCTCATTTTGCAGGAAACCTGGTCATTCAAAGAAAGGTTGCAAGCTGAGGAAATGGATCTTTAGAAACTCACTGGACATGACCGGAGAACTTGGACTCAACAGTGTTGCAACTGATTCTCTGATTAAGCCATATGAGACAGCTTCAAAGGAAATTGAATCTGGACATGTCAGTGCTTTGAAATTTGCATTTGTTGTTGTGTGAGATACAAATATGTTCACTCTCGTATTAACTACTTGTTATCTCCTGACATGTAGTTGAACTCCAATACTGGTGACAAACTTTATTCACACAATCCAGGGATAACAATGAAACCACCAGACTCTTACATTGATGATAGGCAGACAGAAGAGCTGTCAACTAGTCGTGTCACCAGACGATTTCAACCAACCCCCTTCACTTGGAGGGGGAACATGTGTGTAAATCTATCTACATTGCAGGCAACAGCAGGTCATATGAATAATTCAACCAGCATTGGCCAATGTTCAGCTCTACAGGAATGCAAATGAAGCTGCAAACTTAGAAAATTTAAATCACACAAGAAAATAGTTGTGTTTTGTAAATGGCAATGTGCTGCAGCTCTATGTTTAGCTGGGTTTTGTGAATTTCTATTGCTATAAATTGTTCACATTATATTTTGGGGAGCTGATGTTTTGTAAATGGCAACTGATGTTGTAAATGCCAAGAAATTTTTGCTATTGTTTTGTAAATTTGTGAAACGTCTGGTCTTTTGGTGTAAGGCTAAACACGCCTTCTTCTTAAATGATCAAATTCAGTCCATTTTCAATTGCATCTATTGTCTCAATAGTTGGTGGTGTTACAAATGTTTACAGGTTTATCATTTACTCTCAAAAGTAGTTCAATAAGTTGGGACACTTCAGTCCCTCAACTATACAAAAGGGATAGTTCAATCCCAATGCTTCATTAGCTAGGGACACTTAGGTCCCTAAAGTTCAAACAAAAGAGCACATAATCCCCTAAACTAAAAATTGTATCCAAAATTAGTGAACCTAGTGCTCCTTCAAGCATATGCTACATTACACCAGAACCGCAGCTTATACATAGAGACAAAAATTACATCTTTTCCATCCCAATTACATAGCACCATTATGCATTGCATTGCATGTTGCTCTATGTTATTCTACTACACCATTGCTTCTTTTCCCACATAAATGGACATGTTTCTTGTCAAACTCCAATGATGACCTTCATGGCCCAAATTTGAACAAAAGCATCCATATAACAACAACAACCCAGTGAAGAAACAAGTACATCTTTAGCCTTCTTAGTTTTGCTTCCTGCAGCTTTGAGTTCTCTTGCAACCTCTCAATCTTAGATTTCAATTTGTTTTTTGTTCTTATTAGTCCAGAGATTATATCCTTGGACCTTTGACACATCTCAAGATCCACCCAATCCCAATAATTGCATTCCCCTGTTTCCTACATTAATAACACCATTGAGAGAGTAAATACAAGTTTACTTAGGTGCATTGCATACAAATCGGAACCATAGGGGAAGAAGTACAAACAGATATAATGGAAATGGAATTATCCTGTAATTTGGACATTGACAAAACCTTCTTCTTGGGTTTAAATCTGTCCATGATGTCATCATCAATGCTTGTTTTCCACTGTTGCATGTGTCCCTAACTATCTCTCCTTTGTCTTCTTTCTTATCTTCAGATTTTCTAAAGCTCTCAACCTCTTAGTTCTTACCCCTCATTTGGATATTCAGCCAATTGCTCTCTTTTTTATTAGGACACATCTCTTCCCTTTTATGAATTGGATCGAGTCAATTATATCACCTAAATGTGCCTGATAAAAGGAGGGAAAGTTTCCCTCCTTTTCCCTCCTTTGTGCTAAATAAATTTCTTTCTTTTTATATCTTTTCTCTGAATTTGCATCCCTGCCCTTGGTCAATGGCGCTTGTTTTGCACGCTCAGAAAACCCTGACGATTTTGTGGATTTTGTCAACAATTTTACTTAATTGGGACGGATTCAATAGTTTGAGGACCTAAGTGTCCCATTTTAAAGTTTAGGGACTGAAGTGAAAAATCGGATATAGTTTAGGGTGTCTAAATAGAATTTACCCAATTTCATTTGTTGCTCTGCTACTAACTTAGTGGGGCAACATTGTATTCCTACTTTATTCTAAAGAGGCTGATGAACTTCAAAGTTTATGATGGCTAGTTAATGGTGGAGCGAATACAACGAATTCATTTATGTTTCGACAATTAGCGTGAAACTGCTGATCTATAGAAGAAAGTTATACTGTTTTTAATGTGAATGAGTTATGGATCCAGCCTTGATAAGTTTAAGTTAATTAAAGTAGCCACATGCAATGAGGCTCAATTATAATTTAGCTCTTTTATTCACAAAGTATGCAGATCAAACCCCATGACTAATAGTCAAAGCCGTGAAATGAACTTTGATTTATGTCAGTAGCTGAAAAGACAATTATGCCATCAGAATTTCTAGCCTTGATAACTTCACCCTTCTCATGCCATCGGATAAAAATAGCATTCTCCTATTGGAGGAAATATGTCATTTGAAAAAGTTATATGCATGACCCCCAAGTTTTTACCCCTTGAAGTTTGCTAGTCTCAACTAAGCATTTTGACAGGTGGTCAAATCCAAAGGAGTTCGCTCAACTCTATTCTCAATGTCATAACGACCAATTTACCCATTACTACCTATTATACCCTGTCTGGGTATAATAGCAACCAATCTGGGTACAGTTACATCTATAACATCTAAATTCAATAATTTTCTAAACTCGTCTGGTGGTGCGTCAAAGAATTTAAGTTAAAATTTTAAAACTGAAATCTGAAGTTTGAATTCATTAAGTAATTAAATTGTTAACTACTAAATATGATACATTTGGGTGTATTTTATATTATGTGATAAGTGAATAACTTATCAATTATTTTTTTAGAATTAATCTTTCTTATACTGACAGTGTATACACTATCAGTCTCGGATGAATAACAACTATGCAAAATCTGAATTTGAATCCAACTTTTACACATGTGTCATGAATCTAACGATGATAGTGTATACACTGTCAGTGTATAAAAAATTTATCCTATTTTTTAGAGCGTGTTTTGACTAGAAAATTTAGTGCCATTTAATTAATCCAAATGTTATATTTTTTTATTATCAAATGCATTCGAGTATTTTACGATCTGAATTCATTAAATTTAAGTGTTGAATTGGATTATCAAATGAAGATTTAGTTTTGCTAAATAATCCGTGCACTTGTTACCCTCGTGCCATTCATGCTTCAATTCTCACTTCCATTGTTTAGCTAGCCTTAGAGTGTAGTGTGGGATTTCCTCAGATGCCTTGTCATTCGGCTCCAAACTCACGTTTTAGTCTGATTCAATGATCATATTTCTGCAACAAATATCCCTTGCCATACTCAACCCATAAATGATGGCCCATAGTTCTACTACCATGTTATTTGTAGTTCTCAAGCTGACACCGAACCCATTCATTCAGTAACCCCCTTCATCTCTAATTAGTCCTCCTACTCCAGCGTGTCCTAAATTGTTGCTTGATACTCCATCCACATTTAGTTTCACCCATCCAATTTGGGACTTACTCCAATTGATAAACTTCAGCTCCTTCTGTACTGTTGTATGATAGTTGGTGAGAGATTCCTGACTGAATTCGGCTTGGGCTCTCACTGTTTGAGCATTGATTTTATCTTAGTTGCAGTAATATTAGGTTCCCAGCATACCAGGCAAAATAAAAAAAGTTCTTGAATCAAACACCTGCCAATCTGCATCTTTTATCTCTACAGTGTCATATTGTTTTAAGCTCCAGTCAAGCCATTCTTCCAGATTTGGGTTCCTAAATTTCCCCATCTGCTTGGTAGATTAGTTTCTTCCATATTGTTGATATCCAGTCATAGCCTAGCAATCCATATTTATAATTATTGAATTACATTTGACCAACTTTTTTTTTTATTATAAAACATCATCATAACATTAAATCTATACTAATAGCACAAATTACATCAATCATGCACAAATACAAATAGATCTGAAAAACAAATCTTGATATTGCAAATCTAAAAAATTAATAGAATATTACACTGTGAAACTCCAATAATATCAAAAGATAAAACACTTATTGCACCAATATCATCTATGCATGCTTCCAACTGTTTTGCTTCTTTTCTCTCAGATCTGCTAATTAACTAATTCAAATTCAGATGTTAAAGTGAGATCTAATGAGGTAGATCTAAAAGATTTTAGACTCGACAACCAAATATGAGAAAACTTAGATCTAATACAAAAAATAGAAAAAACTACAAAAGCTGTCATTAGAAATCTCTATGAGAGGAGAAAATATCACTAAAAATCCTTAAGAGAGAATAAACTCTCACTAGAAAACTCCATGAGAGGAGAATAACATCTTTTGCTACTAGAATAGCATTGCCCTCAATTTGATGAGTACAAGAGTTTCAGATACTATCCTCATCCACCAAGCTTCACAAACAAACTGAAAAATAGTAGAACACAAATGCATCCATACAATGGTGAAGTATTTTATATTTCGACATTGCAAGACAAGGTATATGAATGCCTAGGATGAAATATGCAAAAAGATTCTTGAAGACCACAGGCTACGAGTCTTGATTAGGCACTTCTCTGCTGTAAAATTTTCCCACTACTCTGGAGTCCAGAATTACAATGGCTTTCTCAGACTTTATGTTCTTAGGTGTCTTGTACTGGTTTAAAGAAGTTCCTTGAGAAACATAAAAGTCCATGAGCACGTTGAATGTTCCTTGTTTCACAACTCTAATTTCCAAAGGACCAATGGTACTGATGCTCTGATTCCTCAGCAACTTATATTTCTGGTCCAGAGATTGTTCCACTAAACTACAACATTTTTCCATTTTAACCTGATCAAATTCAGGTGTATCATCGTTTGGTCTGAGTTGAAGCTCCCAAAAGAGTACATAGTGACCAGGAATAGAAGATGTATCAGCATAGCTACTGTAATCCAAAAGAAAGAAGCCAAGTGGTTGAAGGATCTGCATTGCTATTGCAACTGCTTTTTGGAGGTCTTGTTCAGTTGTTTTATCTGTGTGAATACTCAAAACCACATTTGTCCTTTGTACAAATTTGAATTGGGGAGTGGAATTGTGAAAACCTGTCACCAGGAGAATATCCCCCATTCTGTACCTGTACAAACCTGAAAATACATTCTTCCATCAATATTCTAGACATTAGAGCATTTAAGCATTTAAACTGTCTAATAATCATTCGTTGTGTATCAGGATAATAAATGTACAGAAAAAACAGAATGTAATAAACCTATATTCGACAAATTTGAACATCAGAACAAGTTGTGCACATTAGATGTCCAAGGCAATTGTTAAGTAGAAATTAATGGAACTACTATCCATTTTAGAACATGATAAAGCGTTTAAAATGGAGACCAGTAGACACCTTGAAGAGGCACTTCTGTGTTTTATCGAATACTTTTTCATGGGTCAGACTAACAGAATTATAGTTCATATATGTGGTACACCACAGGCAGTTAGGGTCAATTCAAAAGGACAGTGATCTCACCTGTAAAGGTCGTGACAAGAAGTTCATAATGTTGGCCAATCTTAACATTAGCAAGATCCACAATGTGATCTTTCAAATGAGCATCTTTCCTGTTGGTGCAGTTTGGACCTTGATGATTGTCAATTGGTAAGAACTCATAGTAGGCCATGTTTGGTATAAAAGTATACGAGACATCATAAGGACTGCACAAAGGTTTCATGTTTATCCCAAAAAATGCCTCTGAAGAACCATAAAGTGATGAAACTACAGGTAACCCACCCGTATAGAATTCAAGTGCAGGGATATATTGTGCCATGGACCCTGTAATAATGGCCAAGACATACTTGGTCCTTGGCCAGATCTTCTTAATTATCCCTTCCCAAGACTTTTCTTGGCATACAAGATCAATTGAATCAGCCAAATCCGGCATTTGTTTGCTCAAAATCAAGGAGACAGCCCTTTTGCAGTTAGGGTCAGTGATCCAATCACTCATTTGTCCAGTTCTTATGTTGGAAGACATTTCTTGCCAATGTTCCTCGAAAAATTTGATTACCCTTAGCAAACCCGAGGCGAAATATGTACCAACGCTTGCTATCGCATCACGCTGCACAAGGCCACAAAGTAATTGACTATACAAGCTCTGATTGGTATCTTCACACAATATAAACTGAGGATATCTGTCTTTTCTGTTCTTTATCTCGCTTTCTGAGGCTGTTCTTAAAACTAAGCCACCAGGAGTGTGGATATCCGGGTTGATAAGGACAAATAACAGCGCTTTCCCATCGCTCAAGCCCTGTAGGTACCTTAGTTCAAAGCTATACGTTTAGCACTTTTTGTTTGACTCTTATAATTCTACTGAAGAAATAACAACTGTATATTCATTGCATTAGACTTTACCTGTTTAAAACAGTATCACGGAGACAACAAATAAAGGCCCTGCGCTCTCCCTCTTCAGCAGTTTTTGGAATCCACTTTTGCTTCCCACCTGAAGTGCCCGAGCTGCCAACGAAGTAATGATTTCAGTTAAGAAAAACAAGAAATTCATGAAAAGAACAGAAATGACTCGTGCTTCAGCATTATTGATCTCACTCCATTCAGGAGTTTCCTTTCATCTAATTAGTACAAAACAAAGAAGCTGATTTACCTTTTGAGTAGCTCAGTAATGGATTCATTAGTTAAAATCCGAGATGGCTCTCCATCCAGTGCAATTCGATCGATGTAAATCTTGATATCTTCATAATCTACCACAGGAACTTTATTCTTGAATAGTCCCTTATCAGAGTGACCATTAAGAAAACCCTTCAAGTAATCAGTGCTTGCATTTTTAGTTAAAATCTCCTCCAGGACCTGTTCTTGTATATGACCAGCATTGCTGGTTATATCCTCCAAAATCCTTGAACCAGCTTCAGTAGCTGTTGGATCAAAAGTTGGCAGCATTCTGGTAAAGAAAAGAAATGCAGAATCTGAGTTTGGGGATGGGAAATATACAGGGAAATTAATTAATGAATAAGCACGCTCAACTACATTGTTTTGAGGAAAAGATTCACGCCATGGTTAAGCCCTTTTAAACGCATTGGCCAGGTGATCCATCCTTTCATCCTCATTCCCTTCTCCAAGATGCCTAGTTAGCGTGCTGTATGTTACCATTGTAAATTTGTAATGGTGTAAATAGAAAAACTCATTGAGTTGCTTAGTCTCCTTATGCTATGCTCATCACTTGCACAATCCAAAATCACCAAATGATCTTGAATGTACCTTCGATCGAGCTCTTATGGATCTATATCCATGCTTGAGTTCAGTCAAAATCGAATTCAAATCGAGTTTGAGTAATTTGAGTTGCTATACAAATTGAGTTGGATCTCCATATAATATTCCTTATTTAGCTTATAGAGTTTTTATGTATATTTTGTCGAGCAAGCTCAATCTCGAGCTTCAGCTTGTCCTCATAATTTTCTTGAGTCAAACTCAAGCTTGAACATGTGATGTTCATTGAACTTGAGCTCGGACTCAACCACAAATTAATTTTCTTTGATCTTGAGTTCTAGTACCTCAATATTTGGGCTTGATTTGGCAAATAACACCCCTAGAGAGGTGATCCAAAATTTAAATGAATGGCACATTTCTAGTCATAAAAGGAAGCTTATTCGTATGCGTCTTCCAAAATATGGCAAAAATATACTAGATACCAGTTGTATTCTGCAATACAATTAATAGGGCAAATTATACTTTATCCCCTGTTGTTTAATACTTTTCCATGTAACCCTTCTATAGTTTCCAATGCTATGTATAAACCATTATGTTTGGACTAAAGTTTCAAAATGATAGAAATGGTACTCTGTAAGGGAACCAACTCATAGGGTGGAAAAATGAACTTACCTACTCGATACTCAAATCAAGGTCACTTGGTAAGAGCTCGTTTGAGTTTGGTTAGCCAACTAGTTAAGCCAAATTTGAACAGGGTTTTATACTCAATAACATTCAAACTCAATAAAAAAATTCGTTCAAACTCGGTTCAGCAAATAGACAAGTCAAGTTTGAACAAAATTTCAAACTTGTTAAAATAATCAAAAAAACTTGAATAGAAGGGTTTTCAACTTGATTAGATTCGTTTACACCGCCATCAACTAAAATGTTGAGATTACCCTCATTTAGAAACTAAAATGACTAAAATTGCCAAAATATGTAAACACAGTATGCATGACATTTTAGTCCCTTATGATTTAGTGTTTTCCACATAACTACCTTTTGTGTTCAAAATCTATACATAACATCCCTCTGGTTAACAAATAGTTTTCATATTAACATAGGGGTATTTTTGATATTTTAGTAGATTAGGTTACCGAATGCAAATTCGGTCATTTTGACATTTTAGTCCAAATCATGATGGAGTTACATATAGTTTTTGAAATGGTAAAAGGTTGATATGGAAAAGCACTAAATCACAGGAGACTAAAGTGTAATCTCTCCTAATTAATACAAAAGTGTTGATTTTGGGGGTTTTCCAGTAAACGGAGTTGCCAAGTAAAACGTGTAACTAATGTCACCAAACTTGTCAGCATGATAACCATAACTCTGAAAAATACTGAACTAAAAGAACTACATATTAAGACAGGATTAACAACTTGACTGTATGAATCTTGTTGACTTTCGACCTACAAATGCAAAGCATTCGAAAAAATTGTAAATATGTGGCCAAGTAAGCATACAGCATAGGAAAAAAGAAAAACATATGAATCACATCAGAAACAACAAGAGGAAATTAATCAAGGAAGCCAATATACCTCACCTAAAAGGAACATGATTGCATATAATCCTACGGCCCAAATATACCTCACCTGGAAAAATCTTGATTGCACTATGATTCCACTGGAAAAATCTTGCAGAAAATGAAGCCTTTGAGACCTAATTTTTGTCGACTGCTACTCAGTGACGCAGGCACTGGGGAGCAGTGAAGCTGCCAAGGTTGACCAATATACCAATATGATTGTGCTGGTAGTAAGATTTCCATAATAACCAAAAAGGACTGGGCAAGTACATGATCCAAACAACAGGCATCATTTGGTTTAGGTAGCTTTATACCTTGTGAAAGTGAAAACCATAAACTGAGCCAATTCCAGTCTGGAGAGTGAACGTCAATGAGCAATACAAAGAGACCTCCTAATTCCTTTCCCACCTAATATGCTTCCAAACCCAAACACAACCCCCCCCAAACAACAACAAAAAAAAAACCCACACCACTTCCCACCCAATGCACAGCATCCATCTGACCTTGTTTGGCCATGCTGAGATGCATAAAGAACAGTAGAATTTTAAAACTTCCACCCCCGTGCATGCTAATCAAAAGGCCCCTCTAATACCATCCAGGCTCTCTACTAAAGATACTCTGCCAAAAAAAGAAACAAACTTCTGATAAACAGCAGCAACATTGCTATGAATAGACAAAATATCCAATGTTCCATTCTTATAATCTCAAAAATCAGATAGAAAATAGCTGAAATACTCCCTAGAATCTTTCTATAATCTTGTTTTGATCCATTACATAAAAAACAAAGAACTCATCAGAATTTAAAAAGTCATGGATACACGATGGAGTAGTAACAACTTCTACTTTCTCTACTTGGGCGTCCAGCAATCAGCTCAACTTCTTCTACAAAAACAACTTCAACTGAAGATTACCAAAAAAAAAAAATCAATTACCAATGTGGATCAGTAGCCAATCCTTTTTTAAGTCATCTCGGAGACCAGAAAAAGTGTCATACTTTGTCCTGTCATTCATAAGTAAATCAATACCCTTCAACAATTGAAATCTATCCAATTCAATTTTAGATAACTCATATCCTCATTGAGAATGAGGATACAACACAAATCTCACAGGTTCTTAATATCTTCACAACTCATAGCACTTCTCCTATTCAGTTATGAAAATGCATATCATAGAATCACATGAAGGAATTCAGTGGTGGAGGCCATCGGAATGCAAGTTCATTTATGTTAGCCTCTACCGAGTTTAAGAAGTGGAAGGTTCATGGTGATGCCTTGACCAATGCGGCAATTTAGAATATTTTGTGCATGTCATGTAGATGGTGTAAGATGCTCTAATCATTGTTTGGTCTCCTTACACAAGTCCTAACTCTAACCCCAACTCTGTATGGAGGAGCTTTGACCAGCAGCAGTAATGTTGAAAATCTACTACTAGTCTAACCTTGGATCAGTAAGAGCATAATCATTTATATCCATTTACAATGAAACCAATTGTAAAAAGCACTTATTGAATTAACTCTGCTAACTTGGTAGTGATTATAACCAATTACCAATCCAAAACTAGTAGCCGTAAAATACAAAATAATGTTATTAAACTAACAGGAACAGAGAGTGATTAAACTAGTAGTTCCAATAATGTTTGATTAGATAGAAACAGATGATTCTCTAATCATGCCAAAAATATGAAAAACTATCTGACAGTTGAATTAAACGAGGAACAGAACCACAAGTACCTTATGTAGTTTGCAACTAAGACAGGATCAAGGTCACAGCGGGCATCCTTTACATCAGGTGACCATTTTTCCGTCAACACCCCAGTGACAATCACATCATCTGAAATCAAACTTACGCAGATCATTTACATAATCACACCACAAATGTGCACTTAATGTACATATGACAGCATAATCACAACACAGATGTGCACTTACGCAGATCATTTACATAACCACAACACAAATGTGCACATAGTGTACATATGACAGCATAACCAGGAAATAAAAAGATGTCAAATTCTCATATTCCTGTGACATATTTCTCTGGTATTAAAACTGCGTAGTCATCATATACTTGTAAGGAAAATGCTCTAAGTGAAGATCAAAATATTTATGCTACTGATTTATTTTTCTTTCTTCCCTTTTGGCCTGACTTCTCTTATGAACCTTGTGGTCAACCAAATACTCGGTTGGAGAAGGCAATCATCATTACCACATGGAAAGAAGCACAAATTGATTTTTTACTCCTATTTAAAACTTCAGAAAGTTCCCAAGTGGTGGATATGATATTACTGGATTTGCCCATTAGCATGGATGGTTTATAGACTAATTGCATACCAATATGGTGACGTAGAAGACACCATTGAAGTCCCTGGGATGTCCTCTCACCCAATGATTAAAGGCTACATCAAAAAGCATTTTGGATATGATTCAGAATTATGGCTTTGTAGCTATAGTAGTAGTGGCTTTTGCGGTCTTATTTGCTTTCATGTACTGCTACTGCACCAAGAGATTAAACTTCCAAACTAGGTAGAACAAAAATCCGAGATGCACATAGACAAGCATGAAGATTCCAAATACAGACCTATGCAACAAATGTGAATCTCTAAATGCATAGTCAAATCTAAATTACAGAACTTGAACTTACTTTTCTGGAAGTTTTGCCTTCATTTACTCCTATTTTTCTGGATTTTGAGATGGCACATTGAAACAGAACAAACCGTGGCAATGTGTCAAATGAAACAAAGTTTTGTAACAAAGCCCATAACCAATGATTAATTAAAAAATTTCAAAGATGAAGTTACCTTTCACAAGCCCTAAGTATTTCTGAAATTTGGGGAAAGCAAAAGGGCTGAAGGAGAGAACCCAGAAAGTAAGGATAAGAGGAATAAAGGTGACTGCAACAGAAATGGAGGAGCGGCAGAGGTAAGTGTGGAGACGGAGCGAAAAAAATTGGACAGGGTAGGTCTTGCGATTGGCGAGCCGATGGGTGAAAGGGTGGCGGGAGTGGAGAAGGATGGAGGGAGTGGCCGGAGGATTGGAAGGCGGAGAGGGAGACGGTGGTAGGAGACGTAAAATGTTATAGTGGAGGTGGAAGCGATGATGGAGGAGGGGCACCTGTGAGGCTGTGCAAGCGATCGGGACAAAGAGACGTTTTTGTTTCTTGCAACTTTATGTTTGACCCGGTTATAATTTTTACCCACATTTGATCCGCGTGTAAACCCGTTTCTTACGATTTTGTGTGGAATTGGAATTAGAATTCTTTTGATCCCATGAAGAATTCAAATCATGGAATTGGACCCTCATAGAATTCAGATTCAATTCTAATTCTTTGAGTGGAGCATAATCCAAACAACAGAATTGGAATTGGGGCCTCAATTCCAATTCTAAACCCCAATTCCATGGGGAACCAAACATACCCTAAGGGTACGTTTGGTTCTACAGAATTAGAATTGAATTAGAATTGAAATTCTATAGAATTGGAATTCTATGAATTGGAATTCCAAGTCATTTCAATTCTTTCGTTTGGGAAATGCATAGAATTGATACGGAATTTATTTGAAATTCCAAATTCTTTGTTTGTATGAGAGAAGAATTCATTAGGAATTAGAATTGTTTCCAACTAATATTTCCTTACATAAAAAATTTCTTTTTTTTACTATATAATAATTTTTTAACATTTAGCTAATTGTTACTAAAGCTTTAAGGAAAAAACCAATTAGTACCTTTAATAATTTATTTTTTCTTGCATTTAACTGATTGTTAATAAAGCTTTAAAAGAAAAAAAATTAGTTCCTTTTTTGCAAAAATAAAAAATTCTTTTTTTTAAAAAAAATTAAATTAAATTAAATAAAAAATAATTGTATATTCTAACTTAAAAAGTAGTTAATATTTATCGAGTTAAAACCTTGATACGTTTTTAAAGTTAAGAACTTTAAATTTTAGAAAATCAAAAGCCTACTCTATCAAAATGCTAAAGCCCTACTTTTGTCAGATGACCAATTCACACACAGTCAAGTACTTGCTAAATAGAATAATATCTGTCATCAATTCTTTAGTGAGTGTGCAGACTTGTGGAAGATAAAAACCAACAGAATACAGGAAGAGCACTTATACAAAATCTCCTTAACTTTGAAAAAGAATGCAAAGGTTCATGTAACTCAAGGACAAGTCAGGGCATCAACACAGGCAGCTATGTTAATCTCAATATCTAAAATGCTAGTTCATCAGACAAAAGATCCAATGTTCCATTCTTATCATCTCAAAAACAGAGAAAATAGCTGAAATACTCTCTAGAATCTTTCTATAATCTTGTTTTGATCCATTACATAAAAAACAAAGAACTCATCAGAATTTAAAAAGTCATGGATACACGATGGAGTAGTAACAACTTCTACTTGCTCTACTTGGGCTTCCAGCAATCAGCTCAACTTCTTCTACAAAACAACTTCAACTGGAGATTACCAAAAAAAATCAATTACCAATGCACATTTACCATCCAATTTGTTTCCTTGGTTCATTTGGTCAATAAAACAGGTGCCCATTACACGATCCATTTCAGGAGTCCAAGTGAAATACCCTTTGCCTTTCCCTTTTGACTGAGATGTTGCTTCAGATGCCATATCTGAGGCAGATATGCACCAGAAAAACATCACAATGTCATGTTCTTAAGAACATATTTAATAGCTACTGCATTATAGAACTAAAAATGAAAGGCAAATATGCACCTGAAAAATTCATACATATGTTAAATGAAGAAAAACTCATTCAGTGCCAAGTAGGAGAAGAGGTCTCAGGAGTCAAGTAAGAGAATTTTAGAATGCAACCTACATCAGAGTAGGATATCAAACAGCCAATTGCAACCTAAATGAAAACTCCAACATCGTCATGTGACATGTTCTTCAGAAATAGACATTAGTACAACATATGAAAATGATCGACTGCTGAAAATAAGCTTAAGAAGCATTGAGAATGAGGATACAACACAAATCTCACAGGTTCTTAATATCTTCACAACTCATAGCACTTCTCCTGTTCAGTTATGAAAATGCATAGCTAGAGTTAAGAGCTAATACATCATAGAATCACATGCAGGAATTCGGTGGTGGAGGCCATCGGAATGCGAGTTCATTTATGTTAGCCTCTACTGAGTTTAAGAAGTGGAAGGTTCATGGTGATGCCTTGACCAATGCGGCAATTTAGAATATTTTGTGCATGTCATGTAGATGGTGTAAGATGCTCTAATCATTGTTGATTCTATTATCAATCCATGTGAATCAAATCCAACAGTAATCTATATAGATAGTACGTTAAAGTTTCTTCTGTTAGATTTTTTCCTGTTTAAAGAGAAGTAAGAACTTTTTCTTCTGTTACCTCCTAGAAGCATAGAAGCCATAACATTCTGTGTTAAATCATTTGCAGAGTTGATCTGCTTAGTGTCTCGCAGGTAAAATCTGTCAAGAACAGAAGCAGCCTGAAAGTTGGGGCGCAGTCATGCTAAGTCGCTCAAAGTGTCACTTCAAGTGTTAATTCAAGCTCTAATTCGTATGCTCAAAGATTATTCCGCTGCTCAAATTTAGATATCTTTGGTCTACTTTTTTTTCTTTTTTACAAAATAACCCACTTAATTTTTTAAAGTGATTATTATATTAATTTTTATTTAAGATAAACTGAACTTTGTTGTATAACCATCTACTGCAAACTTTTCCATACCTCAGAGAACTCTGTCCCAGGGATTTTCAATTGATTCATTCTTTACAGTCATAACTAAGCTTTCCAATCTGAAAAAGTTGTCATTAGTATCCCTGGGAATATGGGGACCATTGCCTGCCAAGGTTGATAGGCTTGATTCTCTAGAGGTGCTAAACATTAGTTCCAACTTCATTCAGGGTGGCATCCCCCCAGAGATTGCCACATTCAAGAATCTGAAAAGTCTTGTTTTGGCTTATAATCTGTTAAATGGAAGTATTCCCGATCTGAAAGGCCTATCACAGCTTGAAGAGCTAGATATCAGTAACAATCCTCTTGGTCCTAAGTTTCCTTCTTTAGGCAACAACCTAGTACGTATCAATCTTAGGAGCATGGCTTTGAGATCCCAAATTCCTCCAGATTTCATTCTAATTCTATCATTTCACACCCAAAATTTTTATGTCCAAATCGATTAAAATATTTTATAACTTTAAAAAAATCCCCTGAAAATCATTTTTCATATGGGGTTCATATCCGGAAAATAATTTCACAACTACTCTCGACTAAATATAATTCAGTGTGTGCAATCATCTAAAAATCGAAGCAAAGGAGAGCTTTTAGTTGTTACCTTCCGGACTGAAGAACCCAGTTCGTGAAAATTAAGCACGGGTAAGTAGAGAGCACTCGGAGCAGTCTTGCGATTGGTGAGGGATAGCCGGAGAAGCAAAAAGCGATGCCGGAGACGGTGGTGGAAGAGGCAAAATGTTAGGGTGGAGGTGAAGGCGATGACGCAGAGCAGAAGCAGTTGCGGTTGAGGAAAAGTGATCGAGAGAGAGGGCTGCTTACCTAGTTGACCCGATTTTAATTTTTTACCCACAAGATCCGCGTGTAGACCCGTTTCACAGGATTTAGTTGTGGAATTGGAATTAGAATTCTTTTGGTCCAGTAAAGAATTCAAATCATGGAATTGGACCCCTATAGAATTCAGATTCAATTCTAATTCTTTGACCGAAGCAGTATCCAAACAACAGATTTGGAATTGGGGCCCCAATTCCAATTCTAAACCTCAATTCCATGGGAAACCAAACGTACCCTAAAAGAAATTGGAGAATTGTAATTTTGGTCCTTAACCTATCACCCATACGTAGAATGAGTCCTTAATCTATTTTGCAAAGCAAATGTAGTCCCCAGTCCATCCAACTTTGCGCAAAAATAAGCAATAAGTACAATGGCTAACTACAAGAATTTAAAATATACATGCACAAGACATGCAACAATTTGTGTAGTAGTAATTATAATAAACTTAAATTATAAAACTAGAATTCTTCTTTTCTTCCACTACTTTATATTTTATTTATTATTGCTATATTGTCATCCAAATTATAATTTATTTAACAAAGATATATATAGGCTACCACCATGCTGCGTCAATATAATGTGTTTTCATGAAATTTTATAGAAATTTAGGAACATATTCATTGTATATTTAATTTAATTCACATATTATTTTATTTTTCAAAGCTCTAATTGTAACTACTTAAAACTCATAGGACCGTAATCATCCAAACTCCAACATTAGGGTCTAGAAACACGAATTCAAAACTTTTGACTAATGCCAATTTGATGTTAACCATTATTTATGATGATTTTCCATTAGTTGTCCTAAAGCTGTCTAAAATCACGAATTTTGGGGAGTAAATTTATTTTGTAAAAATATTGGGGACTAATTTTGACATATAGGCTAAACATTGGGAACCAGAACTATATTTCTCCCAAATAGATAATCCCTCGTTGTGAGATTATTAGATCTTCCCTTACCTAAAATCCCACTTGTTTTACTTTCCATTTTATATATATAAATTTCATTTGGTGGCCAACTAGGGGAAGGAACTTTCTGAAATTGCTAGGCAATTACATCATACAATTGATGACCCACATGGTGGTGGTGATTTTGAAATTGGATTGATAAAATTGATTGTCAAGCCACAATTAGTTGCACTGAAGAGAAACATTCATTTTGATTTTGCATATTGTTGTATTACTGGTATTTATGAGAGTGGATTTAGTTGGTAAGGTTTGTTCACATTATCTAATGAAATTTTAAATACAAGTCTCGCTACCAGTAATCTCTCGTTAGTAAACAATTTATAAGAACCACTATAAAGACACTTCATATTAGGGATGCAAACCTCAAAATTTGCAACATTGTATTCCTACTCTATTCCTAAGAGTTTGATGAACCTCAAAGTTTATGATGGCTAGTTGACGGTGGAGCAAACAAAACAAATTAATATATGTCTCGACAACTAACTTGATTTATAGAACAAAGTTATATTGTTTTTAATGTGAATGAGTTATGGATCTAGCCTTGATAAGTTTAGGTTAACTAAAGTAGCCACACGCAATCAGGTTCAATTATAATTTAG
The DNA here is from genome assembly GCF_003713205.1 of Coffea eugenioides. Lineage (NCBI taxonomy): Eukaryota > Viridiplantae > Streptophyta > Magnoliopsida > Gentianales > Rubiaceae > Coffea > Coffea eugenioides. The sequence continues at coordinate 15,629,739 of NC_040044.1, forward strand.
CCCCTTTATTCACCAAGTATGCAGGTCAGACACCATGACTAATAGTCAAAGCGATGAAATGAACTTTGGTTTCTGTCAGTTGCTAAAAAGACAATTATGCCATCAGAATTTCTAGCCTTGATAAGTTCACCCTTCTCATGCCATTGGATAAAAATACCATTCTCCCATAGAAGGAAATATGTCATTTAAAAAAGTTAAATGATGAATTTTCACCCTTGAAGTTTGCAACTCTTAACTTGAAATATAAGCATTTTGACCGGTGGTCAAATCTAAAGAAGTATACTCAACTCTGTTCCCATGGTTATAATGACCAATTTACCCATTACTAACTATTATACCCTCATGGTGCACAATCTAAAATTTTCTTCTTTGGATTGCTGTTTTCACCGGTTGTTGGGATCAATTTGTGCTTCCCTCCTGAAGTACCTGAGCTGCAAATATTTCTACAAGACTACTCAAAAATCACAGTGGTAATAAAACACCAAAAAAAAAAAAAAACTTTTTACTTTGATCAATGGAAGTAATTTTCGTAATCCGTAATTTACATTGGCAATGTGATTGCACTATATTAAATTTCCACGGGATGCTACAATTCTTGAAATTCTCAAATTACTATCATCTATCTACCTTATGATTGGCTCAGTAATGGTTTCAGCAGATATTAAATTAGATGGCTCTCCAGCAGCTATTCGGTCAATGAAAGGCTTGATATTTTTTCATCTTATAAAGGTCCTTATTAGATCGGCCACCTATGAGAGTTACAACAATCCTATTTTTTAATATTTTACATACATTACATCTTAAAAATGATATATTATTATTTTCAAAGGTTTTTTCAAGTAATTATATAACAAAACATTCTATAACACCTCTTGAATATGCTGTCATTCATTGCGTACAATTTTATAGCACAAATGTAGTATAACATCACTGATCTGACAAAGCCTTTCTAATACTATCACTTTACTAGGAGCTGAGAATTCTGTTGCAGTAAAAAGAAACAAAATATTCCAATAAACTTGAAGAAAATCAAAATATCACCAAGAAAAATTGATTAACAAAAGTTTAGGGTCCGTTTGTTTCGAGTGAAAATGTTTTCCAGGAAAATATTTTCCTAATTTCTCGTGTTTGGTTGCACAAAAGTTATTGAAAACATTTTCCTATGTAAAATATTTTCACTCATCTTATGGAAAACAACTTCCCTTCCAAACTTACTGAAGTTGTTTTCCGAAATGCATGCATCCCGCCTGTAGTATGTTCCAAACTTATTGAAAACATCTTGTAGTATGTTCTTTTTTTTTTAGTGTAAACAGGAGGACTCGAATCCAAGACCTCTTCCTTACACTCCCTCCCCCGTACCACCCAACCCAACCCTCCCCCTAGTATATTCAAAATAAAAAAAAATCTCATCTTGCTCATCCTATGCTAGTAATTAATTATGTATAATAGGGACATTCTTTTCTAGAGAAACTTTCAGCAATGAAAGTGCAAGATATATGTCACAATAAGCATTGCATGTGATTGATATTTGACACTAAATGGCCAGCAATTTGTTTATTGCTTAAGGAGATATTTTTTATTCATATATACATTTCTCTAAGATTTTTTAAAGTTAAACAATGAGATAAATTTTCTTATTTTGCATGGGAAGAAGTATGTAGTTATAATGTGTAGAAAGTAAAGATAGAGATAAAAGTGAAAATATTTCAAAAGTTAAACAAACACCAGAAAAATGAAGTAAGAAAATATTTTCAATAAACTAACCAAACACCTGAAAATGATGAAAGGGAAATGATTTTCATGGAAAATTACTTCTACGGAAAATATTTTCCCAAGGAAAACATTTTACTTCCAACCAAACAGACCCTTAGTGATTGAAAATTCCCAACCAGGGAAAAGGAAAATACCTCATTACCAAATTCTTGTTATTTTGTCTTCTTTCTTCCTCCCTGATCCTTAAGAGAATAAGATCAATAGGTTGATTACGGGATAAGAAGAATAAACCCTTCATTAAACCAAAAGTAAGAAGAACAAAGGAAGGGATTTATTTAAACACACTGAAAACAATAGACTAAAAACCTTCGAAGATAATTAAAAATAAAGACAGGAACAGCGGAAGAAGAAGCTTTCTTTTTTTGGGATGCCTGTATGGTAGAGATGAAGTAGCCATCAACAATTAAGGGAATCAAGACTGTTTTATAGTTTAATGTTCACGTGATTAGACACGTAATCAACTTGCCTTTGGGTTTAGTTTGTAGGCTATCAAAAGAGATTTGAGAGAGATTTGGTAAGTTCCTCTTATCCCATACACAAGTTCCATTAGCTTCCCCTTATCCTCTATCTAGGGAGTAATATATAGTAGGAATGGTACATGAATTGTTGCATGAAGGAAAGAAAAATAAAGACGAGTATCCATTTTGACTTTCAATCTGCAAATGCAAACCGTTCGACAGTGTAAACATAAAATATTAAAATCTCGTCGTCATTAGTGTAAACGACAATAGGATCAAGAACTGTATCTGTATTGCTAAGCAACATATTAACAGCTTTTGAGCAATAGGATGCTGAAAAGTAACTTGATCGGGCAGGAAAAAGAAACGTTAACCATTGGGCTTTGGTCCAGTTGCTAGAGACAGTCTCTTAGAATTTTTTTTCTCATGTACTGGATTAAGGGGTTCAAACTCGGCCTAGTGCACTACAAAGAAGTTTCACTGCTTCCTTTGCTCAAAAAATCTAGGGAGGGCACGTCAAAAAAATCCAGAGAGTGCAATAGTGTGTACTCCCCCTTCCCCATAAAATAGAAGTAGTATAGATTATTGCTATTAGACAAGAAAAAAAAAGAGTAGGAAAAAGAAAAGCAAACATACCTGACTTAAAAAATTTTATTGTACTAAGATCCCACGGCAAAATAATGTAGCAAATGTAGCCTTTGGGAGGGATTTTGGGAGGGACTAAGACCTGCTATTTTGTCCCAAAAGGTGCAGTAAAGTAGAGCTGTCTGAACCAGTGATGTGACGAGGATGATGGTTTTAATCTTATTCAATAAATGATGACCGGATAATGTCATAATTCCTTATAGTATAAAACTTTTATTCGACTTTTTTATCCCACAGGTTTTAACATCTGCACCAAGAACACGAATGGTTGTTAGTAATAATCATTCTGAACAATGTAATATTTTTTTAACAAGGTATAATTCTACATGAATTACTTGTAAAACTTAACAACAAAGACAATTATTATATATGGGACATGCATGAACAAAAACAAAGTATCACACCTCTGTTGTAAGGATGTATAAGAAATTTACATAGAATTTCAAAATGTTCAAAAAATATTACGTCTATCTTCCCTGAAGGTTGATTAAATTATCAAATGAACCCTGTGATTTTAGCAAATTGCATTTATACCCTTGCAAGTAATAGCGTCTAAACCCAACAAACGGTAGTAGTGAAATGACAAAATTGCACCTTGCAAAATACTACATTTATCGCCCTCGAAATTTGTCCAAATTTAGAAAAGTTCCTATATTTTACCACAATGCAATTTAACATTTCAATAGCCAAATACTTTATAAAAAAAATTGCTTTAATGTGATCCAAGAAAAACGAAACCTAAATTAAAAGAACTAAATCAATTACTAACGACTAAGAAATGAGCAAATAAAAATAAAATGAGAAAACATCTTAATTTCTTCTTTTTGTGACTGACTTATTTCAATTGTTACCATGCTCTTTCAACCCACTTTTTCCATTATACTAATATATATATATATAAGTAATTTGTTGTGTGAAAATAGTATTTAGCTACACTGTATGAATTTTTATTTTTATCCTTAATTCTTAATAAGTGTCTTTTTAGGAATTTTACTTCTGATTTCCAAATGGAAGCCTTTGTATGAAAACCTTAACATTCAGTGCTTATTAGAGGATGTAAAGCAATAGGTTTTCTATTTTGGAAAAAAGAGTTTGATTATTTATACATTCACATGAAAAAGAACTCTTAATATAGAAAATGTAACGCTGGTATAAAGTTGTATAATTATAGTCCTTACATTACATGTATCGGATGATAAAGGTATTTAGTGAATGTTCATTAGTTGTAATTGGGAAGAATGGAAAGTGAGAATAAAAAGTGATTGAAAGAGTCAACACCATCTCGCCCTTTTTGTACTTTTATCAACAGAGGTTTAAACAATACATTATTTTTATATTTTTTTACACTAATCTTTCTAATTTTACGTATTCATGGGGGGATACTTGTACTATATTTTTTTGGGATAATTTCAGAAACCTCCCCTTTCTCATAATATCACTCAGCTCCCCTGAGATTTTTAAAATCTCATTTACTTCTCTTAAATTGACATTTATTGTAACATTTTAGTCCCTTTGAAGGAAATGCAAGAAAGATAAAACTTTTATTCCAGTACTATCTTTATGTTATCCTACTTATAAAGTTTCCAACAACAATAAAAAATACAATAAGGTTAACTTTTTATAACATGTGAATTTCTTCACTTAAACTATTTATTTTAGTTGTTTTGAAACAAAGCAAAATTTACACCTTGAAGAATTCACATATATGAAGAGATTATTTTAATTTTTCAATACAAGTTAAACAACATCATGTATTCAATGTAATTTCTAAGAAAATTTCTTGACTTTCATATAACTGTTTACGAAAGTTTTCAAGGTGTTAATTACACCAAAATCCTCCTAAGTGGTTGATTTTAACTAGATTTAAGTTATCCATGTCCTTTGCAATCTCACCATGATCTCGATATAGAGAAATATAGACCATTATCAGATAACAATTTTTTTTTTGTTCTAATCTACATTTTTTGGTTTAAAATTTTAATTTTGTTTTGATTTTTTGGTTGAATAGTTATTAAGAGTAAGGGTAATATTGTGGATTTGTGACATTTGATAAGAATATTTAGTCTTATCAAGTTGACACGACAGGCAAGTGAGATTTTAGAAACCTCTGAGGAGTTGAGTGATATTATGAGAAACCTCAGAGGAGGTTTCTGAAATCATCCCTATTTTTCTACTAAAGTTGCTGCTACTACGAAAATAATACACTAGAGAGATGTATGTATTATTGGACTATTTTTATATGGGGCAAAGAACGGTTTTAGGTTAGGTTTTTGTTTATTTTCAATTGTTTAAATTGGAGTAGATTACAATGTAGGAAAAATTAGATTGTTGTATCTAAGAAGCAACATATTGAGACCTAATACATAAATAATACTATATAAGGGCGTGAATCGTTTGAAAATAGCGATCTAATTCATGCCTCCTCTTATCATGCCATAATTACTTGAACGAAACTAATTATTTTATTTTTATGTTACATCGATGAAAGATGAATTTTGTTCATCTTCTATTTGAATTTAATGTTGGAAAGTATTTATAATTACTTAATTACACTTGGCGTAGAACCAATTGGTTATGAGGAAAACATCTTCTGCTACTAGAATAGTATTACCCTCAATTTAACGAGTGCGAGAGTTTCAGGTACTATCCTCATCCACCAAGCTTCACAAACAAACTGAAAACATAGCAGAACACAAATGCATCCATAATGGTGAAGAAGTACTTGTAAATATCAATAGTGCAAGACCAGATGTACAACCGCCTTTGTATTTCATCTAGGATAAAATGCACAGAAAGATTCTTCAGCTCTAGGCTACGATACTTGATTAGGCATTTCTCTGCTGTAACAGCTTCCCACTACTCTGCAGTCCAGTATTTCAATGGCCTTTTCAGACTTTAAATGAAGGATACTTTAAACCAAAAAAAGTTGCTTTCAATTGATAACAATTAACAAAATAACACCATCTCCTAGTGTCACCTTCATCGCCCAAGAATTAAATAAAGAAATATATGTGCTGCAAAGGGGCATTCCAAGGGAAAGCAAAGTGGAGAAGAGTCAGATGTAGATGATCTTTTCAAAATAAAGAAAAATGAAAACCAAAATTAGTCGTGTTTGTTTAGATATTACAAATCTAGAAAATTAATAGAATATTACACTGTGAAACTCCAAAAATATTAAAAGATAAAACACTTATTGCCCCAATATCATCTATGCATGCTTCCAATGCTTTTTTTCTCCCAGATCTGCTAATGAGCTGATTTAAATTCAGATGTTAAAGTGAGATCTAACGAGGTAGATCTAAAAGATTTCAGATCCGACAACCAAATATGCAAAAACTTAGATCTAATGCAAAAAATAGCAAAAAAACTACAAAAGCTATCATTAGAAATCTCTAGGAGAGGAGAAAACTGTCACTCAAAATCCCTGAGAGAATAAACTCTCACTAGGAGACTCCATGAGAGGTGTGTAACATCTTTTGCTACTATAATAGCATTACCCTCAATTTGATGAGTACAAGAGTTTCAGATACTATCCTCATCCACCAAGCTTCACAAACAAACTGAAAAATAGTAGAAAACAAATACGTCCATACAATGGTGAAGTACTTTTACATTTCGACATTGCAAGACAAGGTATATGACCAAGGATGAAATATGCAAAAAGATTCTTGAAGACCACAGGCTACGAGTCTTGATTAGGCACTTCTCTGCTGTAAAATTTTCCCACTACTCTGGAGTCCAGAATTTCAATGGCTTTCTCAGACTTTATGTTCTTAGGTGTCTTGTACTGGTTTAAAGAAGTTCCTTGAGAAACATAAAAGTCCATGAGCTCATTGAATGAACCTTGTTTGACAACTCTTACTTCCAAAGGGCCAATGGTGTTGCTCTGATTCCTCAGCATCTTATATTGCAGATCCAAAGATTGTTCCACTAAACTACAGCATTTTTCCATTTTAACCTGATCAAGTACAGGAAAGTCATCATTGGATCACAGTTGAAGCTCCCAAAAGAGTACATAGTGACCAGGAATAGAGGATGTATCAGCATAGCTACTGTAATCCAAAAGAAAGAACCCAAGTGGTTCAAGGATATGCATTGCAATTGTAACTGCATTCTGGAGGTCTTGTTCAGTTGTTTTATCTGTATCAATGCTCAAAACCACATTTCTCCTTTGTACAAATTTGAATTGGGGAGTGATATTGTGAAAACCTGTCACCAGGAGAACATCCCCCATTCTGTACCTGTATAAACCTGAAAGTACATGCCTCTATCAATATTCTAGATATTAGAGCGTTTGAGCTTCTAAATTCCCTAATCATCATTGTTTATGTTTATCAGGATAATAGATGTACGAAAAACCAGAATGCAGTACCTATATCTGACAAATTTGAACATCAGAACAACTCTTGCACATTACATATTCAAGGCAATTGTTAAGCAGAAACAAATGGAGATACTTCCATTTTAGAACATGATAAATAGATTCAGATGGAAATCGGAAGACACCTTCTGGTGATAAGATGCAAACAGTTCAAGAGCGAATTTTGTGTCTGCAGAGTACTTCTTCATGGGACAGACTAACAGAATTATAGTTCACGTCTACAGTATACCATATGCAATTGGGTCAATCAAAAGTATAGAGAACTTTTTTTAGGTCAAAAGTATATAGATCTTACCTGTACAGGTTGTGACAAGAAGTTCGTAATGTTGGCCAATCTTAACATTAGCAAGATCCACAATGTGATCTTTCAAGCGAGCATCCTTGCTATTGGTGCAGTTTGGATCTTGATGATTGCCAATTGGTATGAACTCATAGTAAGCCATGTTTGGTATAAAAGTATATGAGACATCATAAGGACTGCATAATGGTTTCAAATTTATCCCAAAACACGCCTCTGAAGAAACATAGACTGTTGAAACTATAGGTAACCTGCCTGTATAGAATTCAAGCGCGGGAATGTACTGTGCCATGGACCCAGTAATTATGGCCTGGACATACTTGGTCCTTGGCCAGATCTTCTTAATTATTCCTTCCCAAGATTTTTCTTGGCATACAAGATCAATTGAATCAGCCAAATCTGGCATTTGTTTGCTCAAAATCAAGGAGACAGCCCTTTTGCATTTAGGGTCAGTGATCCAATCACTCATTTGTCCAGTTCTTATGTTGGAAGACATTTCTTGCCAATGTTCCTCAAAAAATTTGATTATCCTTAGCAAACCCGAGGCGAAAAATGTACCAATGCTTGCTATCGCATCTCGCTGGACAAGGCCACAAAGTAATTGACTATACAAGCTCTGATTGGTATCTTCACACAATATAACCTGAGGATATCTGTCTTTTCTGTTCTTTATCTCGCTTGCTGTAGTTGTTCTTAAAACTAAGCCACCAGGAGTGTGGATATCTGGGCTGATAAGGACAAAGAACAGCGCTTTCCCATCGTTTAATCCGTGGAGGTACCTTAGTTCAAAGCTATACATTTAGCACCTTTTATTTGACTCTCATAATTCTGCCGAAGAAATAACAACTGTAAATTCATTGCATTAGTGAATTTACCTATTCAGAACAGTAGCAAGGAGACAAGAAAAGAAGGCCCTGCGCTCTCCCTCCTCAGCAGTTTTTGGAATCCACTTTTGCTTCCCACCTGAAGTGCCCGAGCTGCCAACAAAGTTGATGTTATCAGTTAAGAAAAACAAGAAATTCATGGAAACGAATAGAAATAACTCGCTCTTCAGCACTATTGCCGCCCACTCCATTTAGGAGTTTCCTTTAATCTATTTACAATAAATCAAAGAAATTGATTTACCTGATCAGTAGCTCAGTAATGGAATCATTAGTTAAAATCTGAGATGGCTCTCCATCCAGTGCAATTCGATCAATGTAAATCTTGATATCTTCATAATCTACCACAGGAACTTTATTCTTGAATAGTTCCTTATCAGAGTAACCATTAAGAAAACCTTTCAAGTAATCGGTGCTTGCATTTTTAGTTAAAATCTCCTCCAGGACCTGTTCTTGTATATGACCAGCATTGCTGGTTATATCCTCCAAAATCCTCGAACCAGCTTCAGTATCTCTTGGATCAAAGGTTGGCAGCATTCTGGTAAAGAAAAGAAATGCAGAATCTGAGTTTGGGGATGGGAAATATACAGGGAAATTAATTAATGAATAAGCACGCTCAACTACATTGTCTTGAGAAAAAGATTTACGCCATGGTTAAGCTCTCTTAAACCCATTGGCCAGGTGATCCATCCTCTCATCCTCATTCCCTTCTCCTAGATGCCTATTTAGTTTGCTGTATGTTACCATTGTAAATTTGTAATGATGTAAACAGAAAAACTCATTGAGTTACTTAGTCTCCTTATGCTATGTTCATCACTTTCACAATCCAAAATCGCCAAATGATCTTGAATATAGCTTCGATCGAGCTCTTATGGATCTATATCCATCCTTGAGTTCAGTCAAAATCTAACTCAAATCAAATTCGAGTAATTTGAGTTGCTATACGAATTGAGTGGGATCTCCATATAATATTCCTTATTTAGCTTATAGAGTTTTTATCTATATTTTGTTGAGCAAGCTTGATCTCAAGCTTCAGCTCGTCCTCATAATTTTCTCGAGTCAAACTCAAGCATGAACACGTGATATTCATTGAACTTGAGCTCGGACTTAACCACAAATTAACTTTCTTTGATCTTGAGCTCTAGTACCTTAATATTTGGGCTAGATTTGGCTAATAATACCCCTAGAGAGGTGATCCAAAATTTAAATGAATAGCACATTTCTATACATAAAAGGAAGCTTATTCGTATGCATTTTCCAAAATATGGCAAAAATATACTAGATACCAGTTGTATTCTGCAATATAATTAATAGGGCAAATTATACTTTACCCCCTATGATTTAATGCTTTTCCATGTAACCCTTCTATAGTTTCCGAAGCTATGCATAAACCCTTATGTTGGGACTAAAGTTTCAAAGTGACAAAAAGGGTACTCTATAAGGGAACCAACTCATAGGGCTGAAAAATGAACTAACCTATTCGATACTCGAATCGAGTTCGCTTGGTAAGAGCTCGTTCAAGTTTGGTTAACCAACTAGTCAAGCCAAATTTGAATAGTTTTTTATGTTCGATAACATACAAACTCGATAAAAAATTCGTTCAAACTCGGTTTGGCAAATAAATAAGTCAAATTTGAACAAAATTTCAAGCTTGTTAAAATAATCAAACAAACTTGAACATTAGGGTTTTCAAGTTGATTAGATTCGTTTATATCCCTATCAACTGAAATGTTGAGATTATCCTCATCTAGAAACTAAAATTTCTGAAATGGCCAAAATATGAAAACACAAAATGCATGACATTTTAGTCCCTTATGGTTTAGTGTTTTTCCACATAACTACCTTTTGTTTTCAAAATCTATACATAACATCCCTTTGGTTAACAAGTAGTTTTCATATTAACATAGGGGTATTTTTGATATTTTAGCAGATTATATTATCGAATGTAAATTCGATCATTTTGATGTTTTAATCCAAACTATGATGGAGCTACGTAGAGTTTTTGAAATGGTAAGAAATTTATATGGAAAAGCACTGAACCACAGGAGGATATAGTGTAATTTACCCTAATTAATACAGAAGTTTTGATTTTGGGGGTTTTCTAGTAAACGGGAGTTTGCCAGATAAAAAGGTGAGTAGTTTTTTGACTACCAATTTAGCAGAGCTTCGTCCTTCAACCAAAGGCAACTAATATCACCAAACTTATCAGCATGATAACCAAAACTCAGAAAAAAACAGAACTAAAAGAATTACATATTAGACAGGATTAACAACTTGACTGCATGAATCTTGTTGACTTTCGACCTACAAATGCAAACCGTTCAAAAAGATGTAAATATATGGCCAAGTAAGCATATCGCATAGGAAAAAAGGAAAACATATGAATCACATCAGAAACAACAGGAGGAAATTAATAAATGAAGCGAATATACATCACCTAAAAGAAACTTGATTGCATATAATCCTACGGCGCAAATATACCTCACCTGGAAAAAACTTGATTGCACTATGATTCCACCGCAAAAATTTTGCAGAAAATGAAGCCTTTGAAACCATTTTTGTCGACTGCTTTTCACTTTTCAGCGATGCACGGACTAGAGAACAGTGAAGCTGTCTGAACTCGAAAGGTTGACCAATTACCAGTGCTACAGGAAGTTGTCCGCGTCAGTCCATATTCATCAAATGTTGACTGAAGATTATATATTTAGATAGGGAGAATTGAACTTTTAGTCCCCAATATTTGTCCCGTGTATCAAATTAGTCTTTAAAGTTTTGATCAAAACATGCTACAGGAAGTTGTCAGCGTCAGTCCATATTCATCAAATGTTGACCGAAGATTATATTTAGATAGAGAGAATTGAACTTTTAGTCCCCAATATTTGTCCCATGTATCAAATTAGTCTTTAAAGTTTTGATCAAAACAAATTTAGTCCCCCAAGTTTGTGATTTTAGACAGATGTATGACAATTAGAGGAAATAGATTTGATGACTAATAGTTAACATCAAATTATCCTTAGTCAATAATTTTAACTTTGCACTTTTAGTCTCCAATATTTTGATTTTGAATTATTATCTTCTCTTAAATTTTAAACAATGATATTAAGGATTTAATATTAAATGAAATGTAAATTAAATGGGTATTAGGAATTCTAATTAAACTTCTTTTTCTTCTTTTTTATTTTTATTTTATTTATTCATGCCAATAGTATCCCATATGTTTCTTCTCTTTTGCATGGTTAGTCTAAAATTTGTTAAAATATATATGTCTTATTGTTTCTCACTATTAATAATTAATTGATAATAGGTTTTATTATTTTTATTTTTAATGATAACTAAAAAAAACTTTATTAAGTTTCCCTTTGAATACATACTTTTGTAATTAATTTGATTTTTCTAAATTTTAATAGGTTAACATTTGAGTTTAAATGAAATTGGTATTTTTTACACATCATATGAATCATTAAATGATTATCAAAATACATAGATCATATCAAAGTACATTAAATGATTATCAAACTTTATAAGGTTGGATTCTTCTCCTTCTTTCTTCCTTCTCTCTAGAGAAAACTCTTTAAATAAAACTCCATTCTAACTCTCCCATGGGAGAGAGATCTGATTTTTTTAATCTTTCCCCATGGGAAGAATCTTCCCTATAATTTTTTTTCATTTGTGTGAATAAAATCTCTCCTAAAATTTTCTAGTGAGTGTTTCTTCTCTCGTTAGAATCGTCTAGTGAGAGTATTTTTCTCTCCTAAATTTTTTTAATGAGAGTTTTCTTCTCTCCTAGAATTCCTAGTGAGAGTTTTACTGTATTTTTTTAATTTTTCTTCTATTAGATCTGAGTTTTTTCAGATTTTGATTATCAAATTTGAAATTTTTTGGATCTATTCGGCAGATCTCACCATAATAATTGGACTTGAAGTAGTTAATCTGCAGATCTAGCGATTGGAAACATGCACAGATGTCCATGGAGTTACAATTATTTTATCTCATTTTTTTAAAATTTGATTTTTATTGTATTTTAGATCTGTAGTATCATTTCTTCAGATCTGTTCTTTGATATCTGTGTATGTTTAACGATGTAATTTCTACCATTAGTACAGATTTTAATGACATTATGATATTTTACAAAAAAAGTACATAGATATTAAAAATAAATGCTTTAAATCTACAATATTGGAACATTGGATTTTAATTTATAAGAAAGACAACAAGAAATAAAGAAAGTTTTCTAAAGAATTCCTAAGATCACTTCATATTGATACTTATCTTCACTAGTTTTTATAATTACAATGGCTAACTACAAGGATTTGAAGTCTACGTACGCAAGACATGCAACAATTTGTGTAGTAGTAATTATAATAAACTTAAATTATAAAACTATAATTCTCTTTTTCTTCCACTATTTTATATTTTATTTATTATTGGTATATTGTCATCCAATTATAATTTATTTAACAAAGATGTACTACTTAGGCTACCATCATGTTGTATCAATATAATGTGTTTTCATGAAATTTTATAGAAATTTAGGAACAAATTTGTCATATATTTAATTTAATTCACATATTATTTTATTTTAAAAGCCTTAGTTATAACTACTTAAAACCTATGGGACCATAATGATCGAAAAGTGAAACATTTGGGACTAGAAATATAAAATTCAAAACTTTTGACTAACACTAATTTGATGTTGACCATTAGTTATGATGATTTTCCATTAGTTGTCCTAAAGCTGTCTAAAATCACAAACTTTGGGGACTAAATTTGCTATTGACAAAATATTGAGGACTAATTTGACATATAGGTTAAACATTGAGAACCAAAACTATATTTCTCCCAAATAGATAATCCCTTGTGTTATGAGATTATTAGATCTTCCCTTACCTAATTTCCCACATGTTTTACTTTCCATTTCATGTGTATAAATTTCATTTGGTAGTCAACTGGGGGAAGGGACTTTCTGAAATTGCTAGGCAATTGCTTCATACATGGTGGCGGTGGATTTGAAATTGGATTGATAGGCTTGATTGTCAAGACACAATTAGTTGCAGTGAATAGAAACATTCATTGTAATTTTGCATATTGTTGTATTACTAGTATTTTATGAGAGTGGATTCAATTGGTAAGGTTCGTTCACATTATCTAAGAGAAGTTCAAATACAAATCTCGTTACCAGTAGTCTCTCATTAATAAGCAATCTATAAGAACTACTACAAGACACTCCATGTGACATCTAGAAGATTTTAAGGTGCTTTATATGACATATGGAGAATTTCGAGAAGAATTTGTTGTGCAATTTCTGGGCATTTTTTGTACTGATAAATGCATTGTTAGCTTGCTCTGGATTGGAATAAGATAATCTTGTTCTCCACGTACTCAAACATTATTATTACTAAAAAAAATAAGACTACATGCTTTTTTTGGCATCCTGTTAGGACTTGTTTAGATCAAACCAATGATTTTAAACCCGGACCGGAGAGTGAACCGGAGAACCTTTCGGTTCACAGTTCGATCGGTTCAACCGGTTCGACCCTGGTTCAAAGGTTAATAATTTTTTATTCATTTTAGTATTAAAAATTTTGAATAAAACTAATATATTTATTTTAGAAAATAAATAATTAATAAAAACTGGTTGAACCTCCTGGTTTTCACCGTTCAATCGGGTCTTGACCGGTTCAATTAATTCTTTGGGTTTTTAATTGAACCAGACCGGAGGCATGGTCGGTTCACGGTTCAACTGGTCGAACTGTCCGGTCCGGTCCGGTTTTCAAAACATTGGATCAAACTAGCTGAAACAACAATTGTGTCTAGATTTGTCGCTCTACCACTAACTTAACGGAGCAATATTGTATTCCTGCTCTGTTCCAAACAACTTGATGAACCTCAAAAGTTTATGATGATTGGTTAATGATGGAGCATACACAACGAATTCATATATTTTTTGACAATTAACATCAACATATTGATTTACAGAAGAAAGTTGTACAGTTTTTAATGTGAGTTATGATAAATTTAGGTTAATTGGAGTAGCCACATGCAATAAGGCTCAATTATAATTTTGCCCCTTTATTCACCAAGTATGCATATCAAACCCCATGACTAATAGTCAAACCCATGAAATGAACTTTGGTTCATGTCAGTAGCTGAAAAGACAATTATGCCATCATAATTTCGAGCCTTGATAAGTTCACCCTTCTCATGCCATCGGATGAAAATAGCATTCTCCCATTGGAGGAAATATGTCATTTAAAAAAGATAAATGTATGACCTCTGAATTTTTACCCTTGAATTTTGTGTTGGGATCCAAGTGTGGAATACATGACTATTGAGATATCAAGTACACAACAATTTAATGACAAATAAACCATAAGTATGAAAAATAAACGACACACAAGATTTAACGTGCTTTGCCTCCATCACTGAGTGTACATCCATGGAGAGAAATCCGTTCTTTGTTATGAGAGTAAAACTCTATACAAGAATATAATTTGAACCCAAGTTTAGCCCTTATATACGATCTCTTATATCTCAAGAATCCTCTCTCACTTCATGTATAAAACTACATATCGCCCTTATGTGCTACCCTGTAGTATGCCAACTTCACCTATTTATAAGTTACATTACTTGGCCAACATTCAAATAATAACAAGAAATAATTGCTAATTCCTAATCTCACAAGGAATAGAAAATAACTCCTAATTCCTAAACTCATACAAATATGAAATTTCTTGGTTACTACTTCAAGTAACTAGAACAAATTAGAAAACTAGTTATTTCCACACAAATTAAGAAATCTGCCTAAAAGAAATTAAGTCAATTTCCTAACAAATCTTCACTTTGGAGAATATTTCTTTTAACAACCATTTGTTTTCAACTATCAACTAATATGATACCGAATTACACATCTAAATCAATACAGTTTTGACACCCAATTGATTCAATAGCCAAATGAATATAATAGGTTGAAATTTGTTATTAAATTTATGATTAATTTTCCCTTTATTCTTACCAAATATTGTTTTAATTGTTAGATTCTACTGATATTCAGTTAATGGTACTACTTGTAGGAAAATATGCGAAACACGATCAAAAGGAGCAATTTTCCAGCATTCTAAGAATTGATTTGATGGTGGCACATTCATGGCCTATTTCTAAGTCAAAATCGAACTCAGGGCAGTTTTTGGATGAAGATTTTGAAGACTTTAATTTTCATTATTAGTTTTAGTATTGAATTAAAAAATTTGAATTATAATCTTTAGTAGTTTCCTTTGTCTATTTGGAAAACAGGTTTTATTATTAGCAGTTGTTGTTAAGTAGGAAACAAAGAGGAACAGAGGGACGGACCCATTTGATTAGGAGTCGGCCAAAAAACGAATTGGGGGTGACTCTTTGGAGCATTAGAGAGCCATCGCTTGGTTCTTTTTTTCTTCTTGTTTTTTTCCATCTACTTTTTGAGAGAACCAAATGAAATTTCTATCAAGAAACTCTTGTGGATTTTTTTTCGATGATGCATAGCTAAACTTTTATTTTCTAGCTGAGGAGTAACAATGAGCTTGGTTCACTAACAACTGTGAGATCTAACTATTTTTATTAATTTCTTTTATTAGTTAATATTTGTATGTTTTCTGGTTTAATTTTTTATGGTTGTTAATTGTTTGAATATCAAAGGCATCTGATATTTAATTCAACCTAACAAACTATTGTTAATTAGGACAATTAAATCCGTAATTGTTTGATTGTCTTAAATTAATGACAACTAATGTGATTGGGACCATGCTAGAGAGATATACGATCTAATTTAAATAAACCCTGGTAGTGGGTTTGTTAATTAGAACACATTTTTTCTGATTTTTAATACAATTAAGAAATTAAATCCTTTGGACGTACTTAGAGTTATCTCTTGGATAGGGAAGTAGTTAACGAGCGTACCGTGACTATTGAAACACTACGAAAAAGTTGATTGTTTATCGTTTGTATAACAACTATAACCTGTTTATTAACGAATAATTGAAATAATTCTTACATCGATGATCAGTTATTTGAATCACTCGTAGAGTTATTTCTTTGGTTAGAGCTCGCTTATCTTGAATTAAATTAAATTTACTTTAATTTAATTATTTTTAATTTGTATTGATTGTTTATTTTTATTTTCAATTATCCAAACTCTCCCAGATTAATTTTCACATGAAAAGAAACAAATTTTTCTCCTAATTCCTGTGGAGACGATCCTACTTGTCATTGTACTCGTTTACATCTTTGAGAGTAGGTATTTATTATTGCACAATTCCCGACAACTGTCAATTTTTGGCACCATTGTCGGAGATTGGTATTAAAATATTTGTTTCTTTTCTTGTTTTATTTTATTTTATTTTATTTTTTGATATTTTTGCTAGTTTATGTCTCGTTCTTCTCATATAGGTGATTTAATTTTGATCGCGAGATTGAGAAGACAGCGCGTAGGCTACTAAAAGAAATCCGAATACGAAAGGAAGAGCAGTCATTTACTGCATCTCCAGGGATTAATTTGGCTGTGGATTTATTGGAATCTGCAAGTGAGTACTCAAGCGATACTAACCACGAGAAAATTATAATGGCAAATAACAATCAAACCTTGAAGGAGTTGGTTGCTAAGGATTTAAACCAGCAGCCTTTATGCATTACTTTTTTTTTTATTATGCTGAAAATGTAACGTTTGAATTGAAATCAGGACTAATACACCTCCTCCCCAATTTTCATGGTTTGCCAGGTGAAAAACCTCACAAACACCTACATGAATTCATTGTGGTATGCACAAGTATGAAGCCACCGGATGTCATTGAGGAGCAAATCAAAATGCGGGTATTCCCTTTTTCATTAAAGGGAACTGCCAAGGACTGCCTATATTACTTGCCAGCAGGGAGTATCTCAATATGGACGGATATGAAAAGAAATTTCTTGAAAAAAAAACTTCCCTGCATCCTGGGCTGCCAGCTTACGGAAAGAGATCTGCGGAATTAAGCATAACTCGGGAGAATCTCTCTATGAATATTGGGAGAGATTCAAGAAATTGTTTACCAATTGTCCCCAACATCAAATTAGTGAACAACTTCTCATTCAGTACTTTTATGAAGGCCTGTTTTACAGAGATATGAGTATCATTAACGCTACAAGTAAATGTGTTTTAGTGAATAAAACCTCTCGAGAAACTTGGGAATTTATTAAGGGAATGGTTGGAAACTCCCAGTAGTTTGGCACAAGAGAGGGTACTCCAACTCATCGTGTCAATGAGGTAAGCATTTCATTGGTGCAAAAGTAGTTGGCAGAGTTAACTTCTGTAGTTCGTCAGATAGCAATAGGGAATATACAGCAAGTCAAAACATGTGAAATTTACAAAAATATTAGTCATCCCACTGATGGATGTTTAATGCCACAAGATGATAGTACGGAACAAGTAAATATGGTTGGATACGTGCCCGCGACCCGTAGGCAATACGACCCTTACTACAACACGTATAATTCGGGTTGGAGGAACCACCCAAATTTTAGCTATGGGGGGAACAAACAAAATTTTGGCCCCAACAGACAGTAAGGGTTTCAGTCACAACACCCATCAAAACCTCAACCCTCCTCATCCAACACAGATACATCCCTAGAGGATATGGTCAAGATATTAGTTATTAAAATTGCGCAATTTCAGCAAAATACCTTGCAATTTCAGCAGAGGACGAATGCAAGTATACAAGATCTAAGAAATCAGGTAAATCAGCTAACCTCTATGATAAATCGTCTGGAATTCCAAGGATCAGGGAGACTACGTTCTTAACTTGAGGTGAATCCTAAAAACGTGAGTGTCATGACCCTTAGAAGTGGGAAGGAAATTGAAGGGGTCAAAAGCTATAGTTCCGAAGGACAAGAACGATGATCAGATTGAAAAGGAGCCAGAGGAAGAAGTAAGAAACAAGACAATTCTTGAGGTAACTCCGGATCCTTCAATTAAAATTAACACTAACCCACCATCTTTTCGTAGCAAGTTAGAGAAGTCAAAAAGACAAGACAAGGAGAAGGAGATCCTAAAGGTATTCTGGAAAGTGGAGATAAACATCCCTCTGTTGGATGCAATTAAGCAGGTGTCCAGGTATGCCAAATTTCTAAAGAATTTATGCGTCAATCGAAAGAAATTGAGAGGCGATGAAAGAATTGTAGTGGGACAAAATGTTTCAACTGTAGTACAAAAGAAACTTTCACCAAAGTGTGGAGATTCAGGAGTTACTATTAATGTGATACCGAAAAATATATATACCTTCTTAAATCTAGGACCCTTAAAGGAAACAAGCATTATAATTCAATTAGTCGATCGTACTAACGCATACTCCGATGGATTGGTTGAAGATGTATTGGTCCAAATTAATGAACTTGTATTTTTCGCTGACTTTTATGTGCTTGACATGAACGATGAACGTTCACTAAATCCATCACCGGTTATATTAGGGATACCTTTTTTGAGTATGGTTGGGAAGAAAATAGATGTTAAATAGGGCACACTAGAGGTGGAATTTGATAAGGAGGTGGTTCATTTCAATATATTTGAAATTATGAAATACCCATATGACTCTCGTACTATCTTTGCTATGAGTGTGATTGACCCTATGGTACAGAAAATTTTTTAGATTGATGGCAGGGATGAACTAAAGGTTGCTCTTACTACACATCTCGAGTTGGAGGCAACTTATAATATAGAATTAGGAGAAGAGCTTGAATGTATGATTGGAACACTGCAGTCGTTGGCTTCTGCAAAAACAAGGTATGAACTTGCACTCCTTTCCACACCAGATTCTCATCAAAAGTTGTTACCTTCTGTGATACAGGCACCTGAAGTGGAACTGAAACCTCTACCAGAGCACTTGAAATATGCATATCTAGGAGATAAAGAGACGCTTCCTATCATCATTTTTGCAAAATTAGATCCCAACCAGAAAGAAAGATTAATTTGTATCTTAAAGGACCATAAAGAGGTAATAGGATGGATCATAACTGACATTAAAGGTATAAGTCCCTTGGTGTGCATTCACATAATACGGCTTGAAAAAGGTGCGAAACCTGTAAGACAAGTACAGAGGAGACTAAATCCTTTAATGATGGAAGTTGTAAAAAAAAAAACTCAAATTACTGGATGTGGGAATGATCTATGCTATCTCTGATAGCCCATGGCTGAGTCCAATGGAAATAGTTCTAAAAAAAGTCGAGATTACAGTAGAAGTTAATCATGATGGGGAGTTGGTTCCTATTCACAAACTAACGGGATGGCTGTAATACATCGACTATCGGAAGTTAAATACCGTTACTAAAAGGACCACTATCATTTCCCTATTGATCAAATGGTTGAAAGATTAGCTTGTCGTATTTACTACTATTTTTTGGATGATTTTTCAAGATATTTTCAGATTGCAATAACACTAGAGGATCAGGTGAAAACTAATTTTACATGCCTATTCGGTACATTCGCATATAAAAGAATGCTTTTTGGATTGTGTAACGCTCCTGCGACTTTTTAGATGTGTATGGTAAGTATTTTCTCTTAATATGTTGAGAAAATAATAGAGGTCATTATGGATGATTTTAGTGTCAATAGAGATAGTTTCAATGAATACCTTGAGAATTTGACTCTAATTCTTAAAAGATGTATTGAAACTAATCTCGTACTTAATTGGAAAAAGTGTCACTTTATAGTTGAGCATAGGATAGTTTTAAATCATGTAGTGTTATCTAAGGGTATTGAAGTCGATAAGGTAAAAATAGATTTCATATCCTCCTTGTCATAACCCACTAGTGTGCTGGAAGTGTATTCTTTCTTGAGACATGTAGGTTTTTATCCCAAATTTATCAAGAATTTCTCCAAAATTGGAGCACCATTGTTTAGACTCCTGCAAAAAGATATAACATTTGATTTTGATGAGAAGTGCAAGAAGACATTTGATCGTTTGAAAGAGTTGTTGACTTCTTCACCCGTTATACAACTTTCGGATTGAAATCTTCCATTTGAGATCATATGTGATGTAAGTGATAGCGCAATAGGGACTATACTGGGCTAAAAGACTAGAAAGGCTATACATGCAATTTACTATGCGTTCAAGGCTTTGTGTGGAGTTCAACTGAATTACACAACCATTGAAATGGAGCTTTTAGCAGTTATTTTTTCTTTAGAAAAATTTCGTTCTTATTTGTTAGGAGTTAAAGTGATTGTGTATTCTAACAATGCAGCGCTACGATACCTGTTGACCAAGAAAGATGTTAAACTAAGACTAATCAGGTAGATTTTACTTCTACAAGAATTTGATTTGGAGATTCATGATGAGAAAGGAGCGAAAAACTTAGTTGCGGACCATTTGAGTTGCTTACCCGTTGTTCGAGACGATTTCATAATAAGGGAGACTTTCCCTGATGAGCAACTATTTTCTACTCGCTCTTCTCTCCCTTGATATGCAGATATTGTGAACTATTTAGTCAATAATTAATCGCATCATGGGGTCCAGCCCAGTGGGAGGGTTAGTGGACCACTGCCTACAGGTTGGTCAAAAGCAAAAAAAAAAAAAAAGTTTAGGAGTAATGCTAAATATTATTTGTGGGATAACCCTACTTATGGAGACAATGTGCAAATCAAGTACTACGAAAATACGTAAATGAAAGTGAGTTCAATTCAATTCAAACATTTTTTTCACTCTTATACATGTGAAGGTCATTTTGAACCGTAAAGCACAGCTCACAAAGTGTTAGAGAATGGTTTTTACTGGCCCACCATTTTCCATGATGCATATTTATTCTGTAAATCCTGTGATAGATGCTAAAGGATAGGAAATATATCCTATCAAAATCAGATGCCACAAATTCCTATGATTTTTTGTGAAATTTTTGATGTGTGGGATACTAATTTTATGGGTCCCTTTCCTTTGTCTTATAATTTTCTTTATATATTGTTGGCTGTAGACTATGTGTCAAAATAGGTGGAAGCAAAAGCCACCCAGACTAATGATTCTAAAGTGGTTGCAAATTTCATTCAACCGCATATTTTTGTTCATTTTAGCGTTCCACAAGCTATGGTCAGTGATAGAGGAAAACACTTCTGTAATAAAGTGTTGGTGGCTCTATTCTGAAAATATGGAGTGACTCATAAGGTGTCTACATCGTATCATCCCTAAACGAATGGTCAAGCGGAGGTTTCGAATCGAGAAATCAAATCTATATTGGAGTCCCCGATAGAAAAGATTGGAGTTCTTGGTTGGAAGATACATTATGGACTTATAGGACCGCCCACAAGACTCCTATAGAGATATCTTCCTATAGGTTAGTATTTGGAAAGTCATGTCATCTGCCAGTTGAACTAAAGCACAAAGGATATTAGATAATAAAAAACTGGAACATCGATTTCGACGAGGTCGAAATGCATAGAAAACTCCAAGTACAAGAATTGGAGGAGTTGAGAAATGAGGCATATGAGAATGCAATCATTTATAAGGGAAAAACGAGGATTTTTCATTACTAATAAGTGACAAGAAAATCCTTTGTAGTTGAGCAAAAAGTTCTTCTCTATCAATCTTGTTTAAAACTCTTGCCAGGTAAGTTGCATTCTCATTGGATTGGTCCATTTGTTGTGACTAATATTTTTCACTATGGTGCAGTGGAAATTCAAAATTTATAGATAGATAAGCAATTTTTGGTCAATGGCCATCATGTTAAACCCTATCATGAAGGTGTTTCAATGGAGAAAGTGGACATAATACATCTTGAAGATCTCACATATACTGTTTGAGCAATATTTAACCCTGTCTAACCAAAGACGTTAAAGAAAGGTAGAGCTGTAAACGAACCGAATCGAACCGAGTATCTCATGTTTGAGTTCTGTTCGTTAAGCAGTTCGAACAACGTTCGTGTTCGTTCGTTAATTTTCGAACTCCAAACCTGTGTTCGTGTTCGACTCGTTAAGCAAAATTCGTGTTCGAGTTCGAGTTCGTGTTCGACTCGTTTAACATAAATGAGCCGTTCGCGAACATGCTCGAAATGCTCGAATCCAAATTATTTTAAGCCTTAAATATGCCATGCAAATTATTAACCATTCTCAAAAATAATTAAAGCACTAAGTGACTAAATTCTATTATTCATTAACTATATAACTAACATTAACATAAAAATAACAAATAAAACAAAGCAATTTGTCCTCCAAATATAAAAGTCCAACCATAAAATTAACCCTAAAATTTATCAAATGATAATTATGTCCATGTTCGCGAACGTTCGTTAAAACTCGCGAACATGCTCGTATTCGCTCGATTATTAATCGAACAAAAAAATTCGTTCGAACTCGGTTCGTTTAAGATTTCGAACGAGCCTTTCACGAATACGAACGAGTCGAAACGAACCGAGCTACCGAACAGCTCGGTTTGTTTAACAGCTCTAAAGAAAGGCGCTCATTGGGAGGTAATCCAATTCTTTTTCTGTTGATTGTCCATTTTTATTATGTTTGTCCTAGATTTTATACAGTTAATAGGTTTCATTTGCATTTTTTATGATTAGCAGATGTCCCCCTAACAAGACGTGTCCGCGTCTTGTGGGCACGTGCTAATATGGAATTAACTAACTCCACAATCAGAAGATTATAGACCAATATAATGTGCCCATGTCTTATTGATGGAGAACTCATATTCCAATTTTAAAAATTTCACCGGATGACAAAGCGACAAGATGTGCCTATGCCTTGAGAACACGTACTAATGAGAAATTGTTCAACCTCACCATCAGAAGACTCTAGATCTACAAGACGTGCTCACGTCTTGTTCCACTAAGGAAGGGCAAAAAAAATTTTCCTTTTTTTCTTTTTCTTTCTTTCTTGCAAAAAAAAAAACTGACTAATCAAAAAAATATTCTTTTTTCTTTCTTTTTCTTTCTTTCTTTCTTCTCCAGATGCATGCTTGACCCCTTGCTCTTCTCGCAGCCGTCACCGTAGCCCCTGTCCCGTGCCACCTTCCCGCTTCGCCACTGTCATCAATCGTCATCACTATCGCCATCTCGTGTCGCAATCCCTTTCACCACAAGACCCCATGGTCGCCATTGGCCCTTTTTTGTTGTAGCCGTCGCTTGTGGTTTTCTCTGATCGCTGGCTTTCTCCTACGCTTTGGACGTCAACTTCGCTTCCATCTGTCATCGCGTCCACCAGCGTCAGCATCGCCGTTCTGCACTTTCTGGCTGTTCACCCCTGGGCCATCACTAGTTAGTTATTCCTTGTCCTCTCGTTTCTCTTTATCACTAGTTGGACATTATCTGTGTGGTAGTTATTTCCTTGCTTGTTTAAATCTGCATCAATTGTCTCCACAGTTGACTATTGCCTTGTTAATTTCTATTTCTATTTCTCGGGCTCTTGGTATTGAACTTTGCGTGGGCAACTTAAAGAGAAATTTATTGTTGTTTTCTTGACTACTTGGTTGCTACTTGGGGGATTGACTACTCGTGTTAATTGTCCTGACATAGTTAATTCTTGATGCGTGGTGGTTTTTTTAATCGATTTCGTCATTAGATTGGATGAATTGGACCTTCTGTGTTTCTTTGCTCATCTAGAAAATTGACTGTGCCATTGCGAATTCTATTTCCTTATTGTCATTGACTGTGGTTGTTGACGTTTCCGTTCTTCTATTTGTTAAAGTTCACTTTCTTAAAGCGTTATTGCTTTATTTTGGGTTAGATTGCTTGGCTGTAATTAGTAGTTCGGCGTCCATTGGGAGTCTGTCCGTAGCAATTTCATAATCATTGTTTGGTGCTCTATTTGATTCACTGTCTTGATGGCTAAGAAAAAGTTAGCCTCTAAAATCAAAACCTCTAAGGCCAAGACCATCACATTACAACCAACTATCCTCGCCAGTGATTCACACCACCATTCTTCTTTAGGTAAACGAGCACGCTTAGGTAGGAACAAGGGTGTCCATATTTCTTCCCCCTCTCACTTTGGAGGACATTTGAATTTCACCAGAGCCGTTGACAAGTAATGATACTCAACTTGTTGTGAACAGCGCATTATCCCTTACAAGTACCTTAACAATCTTACCATGACTGCTCTGGGCATCCGGGCTGATGTTGAGCGGATGTTCACAACCATAGGGTGGCGTCCTTATGCTGCAGTTTACTGTCCTGTGTTTGTTGAATTGGTCAGAGAGTTTTACGTCACTTTTGAGTTTGTCCTTCCTACAGGTTATTCTATAACAACTCTCGATGTGATTCGATTTAGGCTTATGAGTCAGCAGGTTAATTTTTTCATTACCCAGTTTAACTTGGTTTTTGGGTTCATTGACGACGAGTATGCCAATTCTAGGGAGTATGCTGAGAGTGCATGTAATTATGTAGAGTCACTCTTCTCCTTTCGCATGGACATATAGAATGAGGTGTCTATGGACGGGGATTGTTATGATCCTAGTCAGTTCAAGAGTTCCTATCTCAAGGACCCCAGTTCTCGTTATGTCCAGCGCTTCTTGGCTTACAGTTATTCAGCTAGGAAGGACAACTCAGGAACCTTTTCTAAACCTAATTTTTTTTATTTGCTGTATGCAAAACAATATCAAAGTTAACTTGGAATGTTGGCTGGCCTCTCAATTTAAAACAATTTTGACTAAATGAAACAAGCTATTGATTCTTGACTCGTACATCACCTATTTGGCAGTTAACTTGGGCGTTCTTGATCTATTTGACCACGATTTGCATGTAACTTGTCAAATGGATCCTTTGGATGAAGTTCAATTAGAAAAAATAGGTGTCATGGAGTCAGTTAATAACATATATTAGTTTCCTCCCCTGGGCCTACTCGTATCCCCGCTCGTCGTTCTTTCATGCGTGCTGGCCCCTCATCTACTTCGAGAGTAGCCGTCGATGAGCCTGGTTTCTCTACCTCAGCGCCTTCTTCGCAGTCATCTTTGGATGCTGAATTGAGGCATCTTCGAGCACAAGTTCATCATATCGATGAGTGGGTGACCAATTTTGCACTTCATATGTCCTAGATTTCCTAGAATTTTGCGGCATTCTTCCACCATGTGGGGTTTATGCCGCCATTCCTGCCTATTCTATAACTGGCCATAGTCCTCTCTCACGATTATTCAGGAAAGTCTCATTGCCTCTCTTTTTCTTTGTGCTCTTACTTGTTACATTGGGGACAATGTCATGTTTAGGTGTGAGGGGGGTGATAGTATAGCAAGTACTGTTCATTTTAGGTGTTTTATTTTCTTTTTGTCACTTTTAGGTAGTTTTATGGTTGTTTGTGATCAAATATAGTTAGGCGGCTCAAACTTTTCTATTGCTAAGTTTTCTTATGAGTTGAGTCTGATGTGGCGAAATCTGAGCATATCTCCTTGGTGAATGTTGAAATTTTGTGACTTTTACGGTTCTTGGCTAACTTGTTTAGGCAATGTGAATATTTTCTGGCATTTATTATATAAATTAGTCAATTTTTAACCTTAGTCCTCCATATTTGAGAAATGAAATAGGTTTTGTGATTTTTAATTTTATTTTTTTCACTTTGGTGCTGTTTGAATATTTTTTGGCTGTACTCCGCTAGTGTTGTCACCTAGTAACCGGGAGTTTTCACCAAAAGTGTCGATTTTCGCGTCAAAAAGTGGTGATATCTATGAATATGTGGTTCCAAGGCGATAAAAGTTGAGTATTTGGGTTTCTTCATTTGGTAGATATCAGAGTTCGCGTCAAAAGACTTTTCTTCAAAAAAAATCAAAAAAAAGAAACCGATGACAAATGAATGAGAGTTGTGAAAAAAAGGTGAAAAATGTACCTGCTGATCCATGGGTTTAGTGTTGAAATTTTGGTTAACAATTGAACCAATTGTTGATAAATACCGGTATAATATTCTAATTTCTTAGATTAGTTAGTTGTGAATTGGATAAGTCTTTGATTTTAGAAGTTAACCGAAGAATATGTCTTGGAACTTAGCCACTAATGCTTGACGTGGGTTGATTGCATCTTGGCAATAGATGGTGTAAGTGATGACCATTGTTTGAGTTTATTTGCTAAATTGTTGTTCTCATGCTTGAGAACAAGCATGGACTAGGTGTGGGGGAAATTGATAGGTTGAAATTTGTTATTAAATTTATGATTAATTTTCCTTTTATTTTTGCCAAATATTGTTTTAGTTGTCGGATTTTACTGATATTTGATTAATAGTGCTACTTGTAGGGAAATATGCGAAACATGATTGAAAGGAGCAATTTTCTAACATTCTAAGAATTGATTTGATGGTGGTGCATTTGGGGTCTGTTTCCAAATCCAAGTTGAACTCAGGGCAGTTTTTGGAGCAAGATTTTGAAGATTTTAATTTTAATTATTAGTTTTAGTATTGAATTAGGAAATTTGGATTATGATCTTTAGTAGTTTCCTTTTTCTATTTGAAAAACAGGTTTTATTATTAGTAGTAGTTGTTAAGTAGGAAACAAGGAGGAACAGAGGGATGGACCCGAACCGAATGAAATTTCTATCAAGAAACTCTTGTGGATTTTTCTCCATGATGTGTAGCTAAACTTTTATTTCTAACTGAGGATTAACAAGCAGCTTGGTTCACCAACAATTGTGAGATCTAACTATTTTTATTAATTTCTTTTATTCGTTAATATTTGCATGTTTTCTAATTTAATTTCTTATGGTTGTTAGTTGTTTGAATATCAAAGACGCCTGATATTTAATTCAACCTAACGAACTATTGTCAATTAGGACAATTAAATCCGTAATTGTTTAATTGTTTTAAATTAGTGACAACTAATGTGATTGAGACCATGTTAGGGAGACATACGATCTAATTTAAATAAATCCTGGTAGTGTGTTTGTTAATTAGAACAGGATTTTTCTAATTTTTAATGCAATCAAGAAATTAAATCCTATAGGCATACTTAGGGTTATCTCTTGGTTAGTAAAGTAGTTAACGAGTGTACCTTAACTATCGAGACACTGAGGAAAAGTTAGTTGTTTAGCGCTTGTATAACAACTATAACCTGTTTATTAGCGAATAATTGAAATAATTCTCGCATTGATGATTAGTTGTTTGAACCACTCTCGAAGTTATTTCCCTGGTTAGAGCTCGTTTAGTCTTGAATTAAATTTAATTTGCTTTAGTTTAATTATTTTTCATTTGCATTGATTGTTTATTTTTATTTTCAATTGTCCAAACTCCCCCAAGTTAATTTTTACTTGAAAAAAAACAAAATTTTCTCCTAATCCCTGCGGAGACCACCCTACTTGCCATTGTACTCGTTTACATCTTTAAGGATAGGAATTTATTATTGCACAGGCCAGATACCTGCCAGAATATGTGTGGTTATCTTGAGTCCAAATCCAGTTGACTCACGAGAAGGTATTTCAATTCATTATCTCGCTTCGCAAGATTTCTTCTCACCACTACTTGCAATTCGGGATCTCATTCAATTAGTTCTATTTCCAACCATTGAGGCAACCAAGTGATAAAATTATCATACTTCTTTTCATTCTCAGGATTGTCTTACCATGTGTGATTTCCAAGACTCCACCTACAACGAAAAACTCATAACTATTAGAGTCTTTTGGTTCTTGGAAATTAGGTTCTTTTGTTTCTTTAGGACACACGCCACACCATCTAAAGAATATAATTCGAATCTAAGAACCACCTGGGATGATGTATCAACTGATGGATTTGTGAGAAAGTTTCCACTAATTTATGTTCAAATTCAATAATGGATTTCATTTTTTTTTTACTCTTGAACCATCTGTCTAGATTCACACCGTCAAATATCTTCATGCTTTCCGACTTCCCATCCTATACCATCAATACTTTTTGCCAAACCATTGAAACAAAGATATCAACCACTAAATTGTTGAATTGGTAACAGGCACCAACTCACTTGATTTCAATAGTCAACCAGGATCTAACCACGAACCTCGCTCTGATACTAGTTTGTTGGGATCCAAGCGTGAAATATATGATTATTGACATATCAAGTACACAACAATTTAATGACAAATAAGTCACCAGTATGAAGATAAACGACACATGAAATTTAACGTGATTCGACTCTATCATTGAGCCTATGTCCACGTAAAGAAACTCATTCTTTATTATGAGAGTAATACCTTATACAAAAATATAATTTGAATCCAAGTCCAACCCGTGTATACCATTTCTCATCTCCCAAGAACCTCCTCTCACCCCATGTTGCTCTTGCGTGCTACCTTATAGTATGCCAACCCCACCTATTTATAAGTTACATTACTTGGCCAACATCCAAGTAATAATAGGAAATAACTACTAATATCTAATCTCACATGAAATAGGAAATAACTCTTAATTTCTAAACTCATATAAATAGAAAATTTCTTGACTGCTATTCAAGTAATTAAAACCAATTAGGAAACTAGTTATTTTCACACAAATTAAGCAATCTCCTAACAAAAATGAAGCAATCTGCTAAAAGAAATTAAACCAATTTGGTAACAGTTTGCTACTCTCAACTTGAAAAATAAGCATTTTGACCGGTGGTCAAATCTAAAGAAGTATACTCAACCATGTTCTCATGGTCATATGACCAATTTACCCATGACTAACTATTATACCCTCATGGTGCAGAATCTAAAATTTTCTTCTCTATTATGTCCTTGTTTGGGTGGGATTACAAATACGTACAAAACACATGTTCTTTAACGAAAGGTCTTCTTCAGCTATTTATTCTATGCCAATATTTAAAACTAAAATTTCTCCTTTGTACATAATTGAATTGGGGAGTGGTACTGTGAACACTTGTCCCCATGAGAATATCCCCCATTTTATACCTATAAAACCCTGAAAATAACACAATACGAAAACCTAAGTTGAAGATATATTGCACAGATTGTCATGAGTGGATTCAATTGGTAAGACTCATTTGTTTTGCTTAAAAAAAAGCTGAAATTCAACTTCCGTTATCAACAATCTCTTATTAATAGGCAATATGTAAAATCCTCTATAATTCTTTGAAAGATGCGTCATTGGCCTACTCTAGCTTAGAATGGAATAACCTTCGCTTCTTCTAAACTTTATTATTACAAAAAAAAAAAAAGACTACATGCTATTTTTGGCATCTTGTCACTTGTCAGGACCTGTTTGCAGATCAAACCAATTGAAACACCAATTATGTTTAGATTTGTTGCTCAACTACTAACCTAGTGAAGTAATGCTTACCAAGAAACTCCGGCTGTGTCTTTATGGACCAAGGACACCAACAGTTATCAGTAACAACCATTCTCAATAATATAATATTTTTTGAACAAGATGAACTATTTATAAAACTTACAATAGAAACACAATTATTACATAGGGAATCCACATAAACAATAACAAAGTATCGCATATTTGTTGTAACGATGTACAAGACGTTTACATAAATTTACAAAACATTCAAAAAATGTTATACTGTTCAATGACGGTTGATATCAATCGTCCTTGGCCCACTCCCCTAGTTTATAACTTCCAGGGGGATGAAATTTAACTTACTTAGCTGTCAAGTATCCTTTGTACAGACGACAAATGGTAAAAAAGAAGCTAAGTTGCTTCTCTAAAAACTCATCTACTGAAGACACCGCAGCAAAGTTTTTATTTTATTTTATTCCGACTACCAAAATTATTTCAGTAGAAAATTAAAGCAGGGATTGAGGATTTAGTCCCTCTTGAATTTTGTCTTTCTTCTTAATTTCTTATCGATAAATTCACCTTTTATCACATTTCTTACCACCAATCCACCAGAAGTAGTTATAGGGGGTGCCATGAAAAGAAAGTGCATCCGTTTTCCTCCATTCAAGATTGAGAAATACCTGAATCGCAAAAGAAGATCAGCTTGCTGTATATTCTTCTTTGGATTGTTGTTTTCAACCTAAAACAAAAAGTTGAAAATAGCTTTTCTTTGTTTTCTTTTCTTGTTTGTTTAGCACTGTAAAAGCGAGATTAATGTCGAAGAATGCACAGAAGTTTGGCTTTTCACGGGTTGTTGGGATCAATTTGTGCTTCCCTCCTGAAGTACCTGAGCTGCAAATATTTCAACAAGACTACTCAAAAATCACAGTGGTAAAAAACAAAAAAAAAAAAATTTTTATGTTGATCAATGGAAATAATTTTCGTAATCCATACTTTAAATTGGCAATGTGATTGCACTATATTAAATTTCCACGGGATGCTACTGTTGGAAATTAGTTCGTAGTATGAAAATTGATCATGACTTGTAACATGAGCTTTCTTTTCATGTCTAGAAGTTTGATTTATGAATTTCTTACAAAATTCATTGGTACATTGAAGTATCTTCTCAAGTCCATTAGTTCATTTATGAAACCACTCAATTTATGTACTTGGTGTACTAAATTCATAAATGGATATTAAGTGAAGATACATTGATATATCTTCTCAAGTTCATGAGTTCATGAAACTACTTAATTCATGAATTTGAAATACTAAATTCATGAATGGACATTAAGTGAGAATACATTGTTGTATTTTCTCAAATTCATTAGTTCATGTATGGAATTGCTCAATTCATGAACTTGGTGTATTATATTAAAAAATAGACATTAAGTAAAGTTCATGTAATTTTGCTCTTAGATTGCCTATAAATGGAGATATTTTAACTTCTCTTGTGGGAGAATTTCTTAGAATATTGCTAAAATAAAAAATTATCCAAAAAATGGTGTTATTTGAGGGGCTGCTCTGATTTAAGGGTTGCCACAAGGCCCACAACTATGAAATGAGGCTACCAGTAAAAATAATATTAATTTAGATTTATTTTGGCTACCTTCATTTTAGTCAATTTTCTGCCCCTTTTTCTTGCTCATCAGATGAGCGGCGAAGCATCAAAATTCCATTTCCACTTTTTGACTTTTTGTTTTTTTTTTTGTCGAAACGTTAGCTTTATATATATATCCGTAAACTTTACAGTATTTGGACAAAGGTCCAATCAAACGGACAAGCTGTCCCACAAGATCACTGATGCCTAGCATCTAAGATTGGGATTCACCCATTCTTCATCTATCCAGATGTTTAGAGTATAAATGCTCAGTTTAATACATTCTAATTTCCTAGAGTTGGCAAAAAAGATGGAGCACTGATGAAACAAAGTGCATATTGATCTAATGTCCTCTATTAATGTAGCCATCTGCTGATTGTTGAACCTTGATCCCTTTATGGCCTCTACCAGCTTGCGGTTGTCCAGTTCCATTCTGATGCTCCTCCAGCCTTGACTTCCAGCTTTCAGTAGAGCTAGCCTAACTGCAACAGCCTGGTCTTGTAGGGTGTCGCCTGATGAACATTCTCTAAGTGCCCAGATTGCTTGCAATCTTCCCATGTTGTCTGTTGTTGATATTCCGATCCCTACTGCTGCTTGCCTTTTGTCCTGATTGGTGTGAATCTTTAATATCAATCCAGAACGGCTCTCATTTTGATCTTGATCATTCCATTGCTGTAGCTCTGTTTCTTGAGTGCTCTTCCTTGAATCTTTCCCTTTGTTAGCTTCCTCAAATTCTATCCATTCCTTCAGCGCCTTCTCAATTACCTTGAAAGGCTCCTTTTCCTTATGGTTAAACTCTCTATCGTTCCTAGCTTTCCATATCTGCCAGAGTATATTTATGGTGAGATTGACTTGATCCTCAACACCTCTACTGTCTTGAGCTTCCTGAATTGCTATCCACCATTTGGTAAAGCAGCCTGATAGATGTGCTATTCCATCCCACTGTACTGGTGCCAATTTCCAGATTTCCATAACCTTGTTGCATTGGAACAACATGTGCTCAATTGTTTCTTCCTTCTCCCCGCATCCGGTACATATGGGATTCCCTTGCCTTGTTCTGGTATAGATTGTCTCTCTGACTGGGATACCATTGTGCAGGCATTTCCAAACAAAAACTTTCATTTTCTGACTTACATTCTGCTGCCACAATGAATTCCAAATCCTAGGATTGGTTCCTTCATAGCTTGTTCCAGCTTCTTTCCGCCTTCTTGATCTCTCTACTTCTGTTTCCTTCATCCAAGTCTTATATCCAGATTGAACCGAGTACTGACCATTTTGAGAATGCTTCCACCAGTAGCTGTCCTCTATTCCAGTCATACTTATTGGTATGCTTAGTATTCTCTCAGCATCTTGTGGATTGAAAGTTTTGAATACCAGCACTCTATTCCATCTGTTATTCCTGATCAGTTCAGAGACATACTCCAGTTGACACCCCTGTGGTTGAACTGATGTTGGTCTTCCTTCAGGACTATCTGGAATCCAGTTATCCCACCAAATTCTGGTTCCTTTTCCGTTGCCAATTTTCCTCCTAATTCCTGCTAGCATATCCTTTCTGATATCTGCTAAACTCTGCCAGATCCAAGATGCATTCTGAGGCACCTTGCATTTGAAGATAGATTGCTTGGGGTAGTACTTTTCTTTTAACACTTTACTAACTAACAAATTTGGTTGCGTGATCAGCTTCCAAACTTGTTTAGCCAGTAGAGCTTTGTTAAACAGCTTCAAATCTTTGATCCCCATCCCTCCCTTGCTTTTTTCCTCTGTCATCTTCTTCCAGCTTATCCAGTGAAGCTTTTTCTTACCATCAGTATCACCCCACCAATAGTCTGCCATTTTCGAGCTTATTTCTCTGCACAGCTTTGAATTTATTCTGAAACAGGACATTGTGTAGGTAGGCATAGCCATTGCCACAGCTTTTTGACTTTTTGTTCACATGTGCACTTTTTGACTTTTTGGTCATTTGCAGCGTACTTTTCATGGGCACTTTGTTGTTCATTGGCTACTTTTTTTCAATTTTTTATTTTCCTGACAACGCAAATTTCATTTGCGACGTCATTTTTTTTATTTTCCTTCCACCACAAATGTCGTCAATTAGATTGCGGCCAAAAATTTGTTTTAGTGAATTTTTTTATATAATGAAAAAAATATTTTAGTGAAATGTTAAATGCTAAACCCTAATTAAGCCTAATTTATTATCATTATTACATTCTATAAATATTGTTCAATGCTACATTATTTATCATTATTTAAATTAACATTAACATTAAAAAAATTTCAAAAATATGAGTTAGTCAAATTTTATTTGCAATTTAATAGCATATTTGATTATAATCTTAATTTATAAAATTAACATAATTCTAATATTATATATTATATTTTTTATAATTCTAGTTTATAATAGGATTTTAGTAATACGATTTACAAATTTTGATTTTAAAATTACGGTTAAAAGGTTACACTGTGAGGGGCTTGAAAATTAGGGTTTTCATGTAAAATGTTAAATCCTAAACCCTAATTAAGCAAGAACAAAAATAACTTTCGTCGCCATTAGGTTTTGGTAAAAAATAAAAGGAATGTATTGCTGCTCATGAGATGATCGGCGACGCGGAAGAAAATTAAAAACTTTCGAAAAAGTGAGAACAAAAAAATTCCTTCGCTGCTCATTTCTTTTACAAAAGTGAAAACAAAATTAAAAAAAAAGAGTTAATTTTACCAAAGGTGCTTTCGGACTCAAAAGCTTTTCTAATAGGATAGGAGTAAGGCTTTTTTTTGGTCTTTTGTTTGAGAGATGTCAACCTGACTCGGAGTAGCAGAAGGTTTTTTTATATGGGGATAATTCGTCAACCACCAAATCAAACTTCTAAGGAAACCCCAACATGCCAGAAGTGTGATTCCTTTGCTTATACTTTGGTTCACTTGGTTAGCTTGTCCTTGAACATGAGGCATGAGACAATCGGCAATAATTGAAATAATACTACTTTGACGTGAACATGACATTTTTTGGCAATAATTGGAATAGTGATACTTTGATGTGAACATGGATTTGTCGGCAATAATTGGAATAGTACTACTTTGGCGTGAACATGACATTTTCCGGCAATAATTGGAATAGTGATACTTTAATGTGCTAGTTTGACGTGAACATGGATTTGTCGGCAATAATTGGAATAGTACTACTTTGACGTGAACATGACATTTTTCGGCAATAATTGGAATAGTGATACTTTGATGTGAACATAGTTTGAGACATTATTGAGTAAGTCGGTAGCTTTGATTTTGCAGATCTAAAAAGTTTGTTGTGATTGAGGGTGGAAAAACTAACGCCGCAAATTCAAATTGCGGCTATAGGTGGCCGCTTTTTTTTTACAAATTTTTTATAAAAAAATTAATAAGAGGTTGAGCGCTTTTTTGATAAAAAATAATTAGAAGTTGGGATGGGAGGAAAAGTATCGCCGCAATTCCCATTTGCGATTTTACTTAAAATATTGCTTTTTCACTAAAATATTTTTTTCATTATAAAAAAAATTTTCACTAAAAAATTTTTTTGGCCGACGGTGCACGATTAAAAGAAAAATTGACGACATTTGTAGTCGAAGGAAAATAAAAAAATTGACGCCCCAAATGAATTTGTGGCGTCAGGAAAATAAAAATTTGAAAAAAAGTAGACGCAAATGAACAAAGGAAGAAAAAGTCCAAAAGTGGAAGAATTTTGATGCTTCGAAACATTGGAAAAAAAAGGGTAGAAAATTGACTAAAATGAAGGCAGTCAAAATAAATCTAAATTAATATTACTTTTACTGGTAGCCTCGTTTCATAGTTGCGGTGACCCTTAAACCAGAACAACCCCTCAAACAACATCACTTTTTGGATAATTTTTTATTTTAGCAATATTCTAAGAAATTCGCCTCTCTTGTGGCAAGTTGTGTTTAAGGTATTTTAAATTTACAAAACCAACTTCTTGCATCTCTTTCTTGTGAAAACTAAACTTGTTATACGATAGTTTTCATTTCCATTATATCCTAAAGGTAATTTGCCATTTCAACCCAGTTAGCAAGATTGTGGGGGCAAATAACACCTTAAGAAGAGTGATCACATGCCTTGAAAACTTTCTTGAAATCCTCAAAATTATTGATCAAGTTCTTGAAATTATTCTTGTAATAGCTCTATAGTAGGTTCCATACACGTGTAATCCCCATATTCTCCAACAGCTACAATTCTTAAATTATTATAATCTATCTACCTTAAGATTAGCTCAATAATGGTTTCAGCAAATATTAAATCAGATGGCTCTCCAGCAGCGATTCCGTCAATGAAAGGCTTGATATTTTTTCTTCTTGAAAAGATCCTTATTAGATCGGCCACCTGTAAGAGTTACAACATAGTGAGAATCCTATTTTTGTTATATTTTAAACACATTACATCATAAAAAATGATATATTATTATTTTCAAAGGGTTTTTCCAAATAATTATTTAACAAAACATTCTGTAACACCTCTTGAATATGTTGTCATTCATTGGAAAGTATTTGTACAATTTTATAGCGCATATGTATTATAACATCACTGATTTGAAGAAGCTTTTCTAACACTATCACTTAACCAGGAGCTGAGCATTCTGTTGCAGTAAAAAAAATTCCAATAAACTTGAAGAAAATATAAATATCACCAAGAAAAATTTGATTAACAAAAGTTTAGTGATCGAAAATTCCCATTTAGGGAAAAGAGAAATACCCCGTTACCAAATTCTTGTTATTTTATCTTCTTTCTTCCTCCCTCATCCTTAAGAGAATAAGATCAATAGATTGATTACGGGATAAGAAGAATAAACCCTTCATTAAACCAACAGTAAAAAGAACAAAGGAAGGGATTTATTTAAACACACTGAAAACAATGGACTAAAAACCTTCGAAGAAAATTAAAAATAAAGACAGGAACAGCAGAAGAAGAAGCTTTCTTTTTTTGGGATGCTTGTATAGTAGAGATGAAGTAGCCATCAACAATTAAGGGAATCAAGACTGTTTTATAGTTTTATGTTCACGTGATTAGACACGTAATCAACTTGCCTTTGCCTTTAGTTAGTGGGCTACCAAGAGAGATTTGGCAAGTTCCTCTTATCCCATACACAAGTTCCATTAGCTTCCCCTTATCCTCTGTCTAGGGAGTAATATATAGTAGGAATGGTACATGGGCTGTTGCACGGTGGAAACAAAAAACAAAGACGAGTATCCATTTTGGTTGGTCAATACTGCATTAGTTGATCAAGACAATGATTACCACAGAAAGATATAATGTTTTTCTTAAGTGTTTTCTTTGTGGCTTTTACTTCTGGAAATAATCATGTGTGCTTGGATATATCGTCATTTTCCAAAAAAAAAAAAAAAGAGGTTGACTTTCAATCCGCAAATGCAAACCAGTCGACAGTTTAAACATAAAATCTCGTCATCATTAGAGTAAACGACAATAGGATCAAGAACCGTATCTGTATGGCTAAGCAACATATTAACACCTTTTGAGCAATAGGAAGCTGAAAAGTAACTTGATCGAGCAGGAAAAAGAAAAGTTAACCATTGGAATTTGGTCCAGTGGCTAAAGAGAGCCTCTTAGAGCTTCTGCCATGCTAGGTCGGGCGTGGGACGGGGGTGGGGGATTTAAACCCGACCTACCCTGACATAGTGCATTACGAGGAAGCCTCGTTGATTCCTTTGTTTAAAAAATCCAGAGAGTATGATAGTACACTCCCGTCTCTCAAACGATGGAAGGAGAATAGATTATTACTATTAAAAAGGAAAAAAAAAGAGTAGGAAAAAGAAAGGCAAACATACCTGCCTTAAAAAAATCTATTGTACTAAGATCCCACGGCAAAATACTGTAGAAAATGAAGCCTTTGAGATGGGTTAAGACCTGCTGTTCTGTCCCAAAGCCAGAAGGGATACCTTTATGGCGGACGAGGGGCGCAGTTCACGGCCTGGATGAAGCTAAAAAAATTTGTGCGGCTCAGATCATGTCTTGTAACTCGATTTTCACGCCGTGTGGGACCCACAAAAACTGGTGTTTTATTTTACACGCTGTTGTTCAATTGTTACACATTGTACAGATGATGTTACACCATGTACAAATGGTGTTACACCTTCCGGAGCGGTTGTTCTGACAACCGCTCCAGCCCCGCGTCCCTTTATGGCAGGAACGCTTTGACCGTGCCTATGGTAAGAAGGCCTGCAGAGAGTGACACGTGTTGGAGTTGACAGTAATCCAAACGGAGACGTTAAGTTGTGGCAGAGCGCGTAGAGAACAAACATGCATGCACCGTCTGCGGATCCAAGCAAAAAACACACGTTCTAACTTCCGTTTTCCAATGTTGTAGGTTGGGCCAGGGAAGGGTAATTGCTCTATAGAACCACTGGCATTTATCCACTTGCAAATGTACCCATTAGCAATGGAAAAATGCTGCAAATGCCTTCGACAAAAAAATGTGTGTAAAGAAGGTACCGAAATTTTAACAAATACTAAATGTAAATGTCACACATGTGGGGGATAATAATTTGGAAGAAGGAAAAGTGGAGTAGAGGTAAACGTAGTAGTTCCGCGGCAACTCAGAACACAAAGGGATTGAAGCCTTCATTATATATTTATATACATATATAAATTTAGTACCCAAGTGTTCAGCGTAAGCATTCGGGAAAATGGTGGAGTAACTATCGTTATGGTAAAAAAACAGTTTTAGACATGATATAATAGGTTATAAAAATTTTACCGACCATTTGATTACCCGTTGGACCTATCCACTTGAATAGGATTATAGGTAAAAATAAGGAGGTAAGTTTGTCATCTAAAATGGTAAGTTAACGTAATAAATTAGTAACTTTTGCATTCCAAAAGATAAATTGAAAGTAATATGAAACATACTTTTTAAAGAGATAAATTACTATTTTATATCCCAAATATACTTTTGAGGGAGTAGGTATATCTGAATTAATAGTATTTTTTTGTATACAAAATAGTGATTTATACTAATAACATAATAAATTTGATTAATGACAAAAACATGCTAATTTACGGCAAAAATAATCTACTATGCATAAAAAACTTATACCAAGCCCATATTTTAGTGTTATTTGAAATAACAGTAAAATATTTTATTAATGATTAAAACTGAGTACCTTACTTCCTAAGTACTGTTAATATACTTGTATACATACTTGATCATATGTGAATGTATTAGTATTTTTGGAATTTATAGGGAAATAAATTTTTTGTTTTGCAGTTAAAAAAAAGGTAAGGGAAAATAATTTTCCCAGAGCACAAAAATCCAGAAGCCAAAATAGATGGTGTAAAAGGGAAAGAAACATCCGAATATCATTGTTTAAAGTATTAAATAAATAGATGTAAAATGGACGTTAAAATCGGGTACTTTGACATATAATAAAGGAAAGCCATAAAGAGCAGGCCATTTGCGGGAAAAGTTATCATTCAGAGAAAGAGCAGGTCTTCACGGTTGTCTTACCAGTCGTCCAACGTATGAGCAAAGTGGCAATAATTAAAATAGTATTTCTTTCGATTTATACATAAGTAACTGTTTTTTTTTTTGCATTTAAAAAAAATTAATGAAAATCTTTTAGCAGAAAGCACATAAGTAAAAAAAAATGGTCTAAAAGGGAAAGGAATAGTATATACGTAGAGTACTTGTAGTTCACGTTCGAAGGACTGCAGTGCTGTTTTTGAAAAATACACAAAAAAATATGTAATCCAAACGAAACCGAATCTTCATTATTTCTACATGACCAAATCTGTGATTGTGTTTTAACTTTTATGCATTGGTATCCTAAAGTATCATTTTCCCATCAAATACCACCTTTTTAACACCCATTTTTCCATAAACAAATTTAGTTATCAAATAAAAAGAAAATAAACCCATTTTCCAATAAAACACTAGTTCTTTATGGCTTTTCTCCATTATAAGAAAAGAGTACCCATTTTCCCATAAACAAATTTATTTATCGGAATAAAATAAAGATAAAGCCGTTTTTCAATAAAACACCAGCTATTTATGGCTTTCCTCCATAAATTATCCATGTTCCCATTTTTTCATGAGCTAATTTATTAGTTGGATAAAATAAGAATAAAATTGTGTTGAATGCCAAATTACCCTTTAGGATAGAATGGAAAATAGGAAAGTAACCTATAGCAAGTTTAAACACCGTTTCCACTACAAAGATATGTAGGAAATTGTTTTTGCAAACTGAAGACACCCAATTTATAAAGTCGAAAGGAACCTTTACAACCGTTATACAAAGCAACTTGTTCATTCTAAAATTTTAGCATCCATTTGATTACCTTTTGGACGTATCAATGTCAATAAGGTAATATGTATTTTCTGGTACACTAGACATAATAAGAATTAAACTTGTATTAATGTAGACCTAACAAAATGAG
Source organism: Coffea eugenioides (assembly GCF_003713205.1). NCBI lineage: Eukaryota > Viridiplantae > Streptophyta > Magnoliopsida > Gentianales > Rubiaceae > Coffea > Coffea eugenioides. The sequence continues at coordinate 15,669,392 of NC_040044.1, forward strand.
AGAAGTAGCGTAACAATTAATACAAAAATAAGAATAACAGATTTGGTATAACAAAATTAGTATAGTATGAAATGTTATTTTCGTGTGCAGATAGTTCACGAATATAAGATTCAACCACTAAAAAGAATGACATGCATATGTAATCTAAAACTAAATATAAAATAAATGTAGTTACATTGTGTCATCCGATATTCGGGTCCATAGTGCAAGCCGGAGTTCAATAATGCCATGCCAAAGTTGAAGCTTACTTCAGATGCCATTGGCAAGAAGTGGGTTCACAAAATAATTGGTACAAAGGAAAGACCCGGAGCAGAAACACGAGCGAAACCTTTGCAGTAAATGGCGGGAAAATGAAATGAAGCTATGCAAATGGCGGGAAAAGCGATGATAGCTGGCACGGTCCCACACCGTCCTTGCCAAAAACGCGTGGTAGGGGACCGGTTTGTTGAAAAAGAAGCATAGACGTAAGGACTGTGCAGTCCATTTACACCGTGCTTGACTTCATCCCTGAAACCGGACACACAACAGCGGAATTGTGGCTACAGAGGTCGTCTGTTTGTGCACCGTCCATTGCTATCTTGGAAGCCTTAGTAAGCATGTAAGTATTTCAACTTTTTAGAATATTTGCTTATATATTTTCGTGCATATGCTTACCATAATCGGTGTAAATAGTTGAAGTAAATGCTGCTACAATAATCAATGGTGAACACCATAAATGAGGGGAATTTACAACCACCACAGTTGTCCGGCTTAAACACAATAAAGACATGCATTAATCGTATAGGTAGAACTATTTAATCGCGCCTTCTTAGGTTCGTAACTTTTTGTCTAGTGAGAAGCGGACACGATAAATTTGAAAATGGTCGAAAGTAAGCGGCAACTACTTTTTTGTTTGTTGGTAGCACAGGCCTAGTCGTGGGCCACCAATACATTGTTATTTTTTTATTGGTCCAGATAGGTAATGAAGAACAACATTTTGAATTGTGCACACCCGATGACAAAATTAGGAGATATATATGTATATATATAGCCACACACACCTATATATATATATATGTATATATGTATATATAATATATGGGTTCGAAACCAACACTTAGAGCAGCAAAACTAGTTTGAGGCCACATCACTAAGTTAGCAAGGCAACCCATAATCCCACTTGATAAATTTTTTGGTAGGGTTCTTGTTTTGGGGGTTCCTGTGTAGGGGATGAAATGTTTGTGCATCTAGAGGCGTTGTGTTTATTAGAGCATATTTTTCCAATTGCGACTTGCATCTCATGGATCTTGTCCGCCCGTGCAACTGTAAAATGCAAGGACGACGAAGATGGGAGTATGGACTGGAAGGTGCTCCTATCCCTTTACTCCAGTTCATCCACAACTCCATTACCGTGTATAGAGGGGGAAAATTACGCAGGGACCGTTGATGGTGGCACTGGTGTGTCAACGGATCTTGCCTACTTGTTGAGGTGTAGTCCGATGGGAGGAATATCTAACAATCGCAATTGTCGTTCCTCACAGGTCGAAAGTAGTGCAGGGTGGGCACTGCAAGTGAGTTAAGTAGGTATATAGCGCCCAATATTTGCAGCTTATGCATATGTTTTGAAAGCTACCATGCGTCGCCACTTTGCATATACTAACTTCATTAGCCATGGATTCTTGCAGGGATGTACGTTGACTAGTCCAACGAATTTGACGAATGTGAAGGAAATGATTGATTGGCTGACAACGGACCAAAGACAAGTTGTATGTGGCTGTGATTTCACTGGCATTCTTGAACTTATGCCTTTTACGCTGGATCCACAAATATTGTCATAGATTATTAATAGTTTCAACACCGAAAGTGGTTGTGTGAATGTCCACAGCCACTTTGTGCCAGTCACCGCATCAGATGTTGCGGCATGTTTTGGAGTCCTGCAAGGCAGCAGAGACGTATCCAATGGTTTACGTAGTACAGGCATTAGTGCGGCAGTTGAAGATGAGCTCCGCATCCCAGTTATAGAAGGATGTATTGTGTACAGCGAAGTGCATTGAAGCCTTCAAAATCTTCAATGTTGAGGCGCAGAATTTAGGGTTAAATTCTTTCTACTTTTGATGTACAACCTGCTGTACCCTGGGGAAAGTGACGGTTTCTATAGAGAGTTTGCGTCGTTTGTTGCACGGGCAGGGGAATTGGCAAAGTACGACTGGAGCAAATTTGTATTTGATAAATTCATGTTCGGGATAAGGACAGCACAAGCCTTAGCAGTGCGCGAGGTGTCTGGATGTGTGACGCTTCTTGTAGTGAATTGTACGACTTATGTCGTTATCATGAACTATATTGCAGCATAATAATTGGTGAAATAATGATTACAGCTGATGTGTGCATGTTTGTAGATAATGTACTTTGGCTGATTTGGCTTGGGAGATGATTGTTTGCAGTCCAAAAATGTTGCTGGAATCCCATGGATTAGGCAATGGCGGCAAGCTGACATTGATTTGACCATGGCAAGGTTGAAGTCTGTCGGCGTCTTTGACGGACAGATGAATTACTCGGTAAGCAGAAGCTATGTTTGTGTGGGTGGGTAAATAGTTATCGAAGTACTGGTTTAAAGTTACCCAACTCTTTTCTTAATCCACCGTGTTGCGAGGGATTAAAATTTTCCTGGCAGGTAAAACTAACCGTGAAGACACATGCGGAACGTGAAGAATGTTCAGCTCCTGTTCAAGCAACCTCCTCCGTCGGTTGACCGTAGGCTCACTCTTCTTGGGAAAAGCAACAACGAGTTGAAAGCGCACCTAATAGCTGTAAGGGAAACGATGAGCAGCATGGGGCAGTCGTTAGATTTGGTGAGGGAAGCATTGGTGAGAGGGGATGAAAGGATTTGTGTAGCAGAGAGCGACACTACAATTAGGTGTCGACGCAGAGGTAATGCGTACCTCCTCTCACCAAAGGGTGCTAACAGCAGCCGAGGGTGTGCCAACCGTGCTGCAAATCTGGCCAAGCTGAACGCCACTTCCATTGTTCAGCTGTCGTCGTCTGGTGGTGGATACTAGTCTCAGTATGCAGATGTGCAAGAATCTGGATATAGACTGAACTCTTTACACATTCAGGATTCCGACAATGGCCAATCAAATGATATAACCTCCCCGATAAAGGATAGTAATGTGAACGTTACCAATGGTACGAAACTTGGGTGCATGAAAGCACTGTAGCCCTCATCTGCTGCACCAAGTGATGCAATTCGCCTTGTTCCCATTGCATCGAGGGAGAACTCTCAAATGTCGTCCACAACCTCCAAAAAACTTCAGCCCGTTGGAATGAAAAAATGTAAAGGTTTGAAAAGGTCAGCAACCTGTAAGCTGAAAGGCAAGCTATAGACATCAGCGCGGTGTCAGCAAAAGGTGGCTGTTATATAGTGTCTGTGCTTGCCCACGTTACTGTGCTTGACATCTACTCCAAATCCCTTATCCCTATCAGTGTAAATCATAACTATGATGCGCACGCACGCGTCTGTGTGACAGATGGCGTACATTATGCTAACACCTTCATAATGTGTAGAGTAAGTTTCGTGGAGTGAGTCCATCCTAGCAGCCAGAAGCATCATCGCTTAATCAAATATTCAAGGCTGGAGTAAGTGACATCTATGTGTATGTGTATAATTGTTTGTGGACTAAATACTTCACAATAACCCCCGTCTTACGTGTTCTTGTCCCCAACGCTGTCTTCTGCCGTACCAATCATAGGACAACAATGGAGTGGACTACGGATACTTATCATTTCACACATTTGCCCAGATTGTTGACTTCATCTTCCACAATCGGCATATGCAAAGGTATTATTGTTGCATTCCTGTATCGTTGTTTTCATACTTACACATGCTCACGCGTTCGTATTGTAACATGCAGTGAAATGCTGCTCCTCATATTGGGTCAGATTGCATGTCGAGACCATCTAATGAGTCTGTCTCCCGAAATTTGGATAAGTTCTGAGGTATCATGCTTATTAGTACCTCCTAACTTGAAATGTGGTCCAAGTAATATATATGCCAATTACAACAAAACTGAATTATATCACTCATGCTGTGCTGCGGTCATCAACTGTTATGCTGGTTGGCTAACTTGTCGATTTCGGCGACTCAACCCATTTGCCAAGGCAGCAACATGGTTTCTCCCTGCCGTTGTCCAGGTCTTCAACTTCCTGCTTACCCAAGTATTCGTTGCCCAACACATTTATTTGCAGAGTCAATTGTGCGTCTTATGTTGTGCACATGCTGTTCGACGTTCCACCTAGTCAGCCTTCAAGTGTGTGTAATAAGCATGTGTCACCATCTAGCCTGCTTTGAAGCATACATGAACAGCATATCCATTAAGTTTATGTAAGACATGTCCATCCATCCAAATATTGTTTCTGCCTTGTCTCATTAACTGACATTTTCTTCCGCTGAATAACACCTGGTATTGTCAACCAATGTGGCTGCCGAGACATTGTATATGGACTACCTAACAGAGACATCGTTTGGCGGACCTTTGTATGCCTGCAGCAAGGTATGGCGTACAAATGGCATAGCTATTTGTTCTCTCTGTTGGATGGTTCTTGAGTTACAGCAGACTTGATACTTTCACATACGATTGTCTGTATGGTATAATCATAACATGTTTTGTTTGTTGCGTTCGTGGCTTGCAGATTTGTATCCCAATGAACCATCGTTGTGCACTGGTTCCTCTGCATTGTAGACATGACTGAGGACAAAGTGCTTATATACGACAGTTTGCCTGATGAAGAACAAAATACTGGCCGTGTGGCAATTACAAGATTAGTGGTTAGTTTGTCAGCACTCATCCACTCACCCATCTCAAAATAGTATTGTTTGACATTAAGATGTACCTCTTCACTTTCAAACCATCTGATACGGGCCTAGTTTTGTCAGACATCATAAGTCCTGCCTTTGTAATCTGTGTGAGGACTCGAAATTTTTTTTATTTTTATAGAATATTACTGGAATATTTAAATGATTATTCACTCATTTTCTCCGAATTATTTATTTCGACCATTTTAAATCCATTTATATGGAACGACGTCTCTTTATATTTTTAAAGCGTTTTGTTGAAAAATTTGCTTTTCGAAAGTTTGTTTAGTCCGGAACAACGGGTGCACGTTTTTTTAGGCTATACTTGAATCGGGAGTGTATTAATATTGAAGAATTAAGAACGATCAATAATAGATTAAGAAAGGTTAATTGAAGAATTAATATTCAATTCACGTGAGGACTCGTAAAATTATTTTTTTTTTAAACCCCTAATTTTGGCTCAATTAATTATCTATTTGAATTTTTGCCCCAAATATTATTTTCTATCCTTATTAGACCTAAATATATGGAATTATAGCTTCATTATATTTTTAAAGTGACTTGTTTCAAAAATTAATTTTTTGGAAGTTCGTTTAGTGAAAATAGTAAATACGCGACTGGAATAAATAATCGATTCGAGAATACAATTAGCTTGAAAAAATTGGAGACTTGTGCATTAATCTCAAAATAGGTATTTTTATATTTAAGTGTTCAAAGGTTAGTTAGTTATATTACCGTTATAGGAATTTCTTAGAAATTTCATTATCTCGCGCTTAAATTGGAAATACGCGTTTTACGCACGCGAGTAATTGAGGAATCTTAGACCATTATTTTGGAACTATTAAGAGTGAATAATAATAATATGAATGCAAGTGTATTAGAGGTTTAGTGCACTAGTGAAATAAACTCGCGAGGAATCGAGCCGAAACGCACGCGGATGTGCACTAAGTTAGTGGACAGCTTAAGAGCAATTGAGCCACACGTATAAGCTTACCATTAGAAGCTCATATCATCTGCATTTCATTCCTCTCCTACGCACAAACAGCCGAGCAGCCAAGGGAAAGCTAAACCAGAAAATTCCTCCACCCTCTCTCCTCAATTCCTTGCTCAATTTCCTCCAAATTTCACATGTAACTCTCAAATCATTTGGTGATCAAGATCAGCTAGGAATAGAACTAACTCACACGGTTTTTCTCCAGCTCAAAGTGACAAAAAATCTCTGTCTTGGCTCTCTAAGAAAGTAAATAATGATCCACTACTTAATTCTTGGTTTATGGAAGCTAAATTACACTCATGAGCTCTTGAATTCTCATGGGCAGCTTTAAATTGTTGAGAAATTGGTGAGTGGGTTCTATGAAATCCCACAATGACTTGGATGATCTGATTAGCTAGGATTGGATGCTGATTGTATTGATTAAGTGCTAATTTAGTAGAGTTAAGTGGCAAAAATAAAAAGGAAATCAAATGAGGAGCTGCATGTGATGTTGCCGATTCTGCCCTGCTAATTTCATGCATTTTAGTGTATTTTCTTGAAGTTCAATTGACTTGATTCTGATGAAAACATGAAATATAGGTTATGTTTAAAGTTTCCTCAAAATTTTACGTGATTTGGGTGAGTGCATGTTGAGTTTTAGAATCTGCCAAAACTGGGAAATGATTCCCGTCACTACTAGACAGCCAGTTTGTTTCGGCTATAATTTATCGCTCCGATATCGGAATCGAGTGCTGTTTGTGGCACTGGAAACTAGACATTCCCAGCTTTCATTTGGTGTAAAATTCGACCACTAATTCCACCCGAGTACCCCGTAACAACCGTTTAAAGAAGACTGTCCTGTTTCTCTGTTTTCCTGGAATGAAGTTCAGAAGTTACAACTTGAGGCTCGAATTTGAGCTAGTTGTGTTCTGAATTTCAAAACGATTTCTTCTGTGAAATTATAGCTTTATGAATTTATTTTCCAACGCCACCAACCATGCTCAATTCCGAGTTGAATTGAGTAATTTGTGATCAAAATACGAAACCTGCTCTGTCTTTGAAAACCCTTAATCTTGGGCAGAATTAATGTTAGACTTGGTATGGACTTGCCAATTGAGTTTTTGGAGTTAAAACACCTACCAAATGTACCATGAATGTTCCTTAGGCTTTTCCTATACAAATGAATCACGTTTTGAAGGATTTTTCCTTGGCCAAATGGTTGGAATGGAAAACAAAAAGCTCAAGACAGTTTTGCCTTAGGATTTTCGAAACTTTGGTTGTTTGGTTGACCACCATTCCGAAGTTATTTCTCCATGAAATTTGGTAGAGAGACAAGCCTTATATGGTAGTATTATACTGCTAATTATGGTGTTATTCCGAGGCCGTTTCATGGCTCAAATAAATTACCAAACTTCATGACTTGAGTTTGAAAAACCTATGTTTCACAAGGAAATTTTGGTAACTTCGAGTTGCCATATCTTAGTACTCAAAACTCCGTTTCTCATTCCGCTTGTTTTGCTGTAAATTTGGATTGCGACTCTAAAAGAGTTCCAAATTCAAAAGCTAGTTCCAATCAAGTGAATTTTGCCGAATTTTCAAAGTTGGCCAAAAACCAACCTAAATCTGCCTTAGGAACCAAAATAGAGACTTTGAGCTTGTTTTTGAATGTTTTCCATTTGGAATCTTAGAAAAGTGTATTCTAGGAACTTTTAGTACCTTGGAAGAGGTTTCCAACGGTACCAAGTTTTCCAATTTTTGACTTGTAAAACGTGAGATACGATTTTCCTAATGTATCATATCAAAACTGAAATTTTTCGAATTCCAAGGAAATGGAGTTTTCAAGTACTCCTTATTCCTTCGATATTACCTGAATGATTTACACTCGATTTCCAAGATGAAACTAAATTTCTCTTGTATTTTGAAACCCCACTAGAGAGTTTCGATTTAGGATAATTTAGGCTCGTTTCACTAGATTTTCTAAGATTGTACTATGTGTAGACACCAAATTTTCAGTGTCATTTCATTTACTTTTTTTTTTTTAGTTTTTAGTTTTTAGTTTTTATTTGTCGTGCTAGGTTTATTCACTTTTTAGTTTTTATTTTTTATTTTTTTTTAGTTTAGTTTAGTTTTTTATTTTAGTTTTTTATTTTTAAGTTTTAGCATAGAATTTCTCGAAAAAAAAGGAAAAGCATTCAAAAATTATGCTTTAGTTGTTTTGATTAAATTCAATATGAAAAATGAAAAAAAGAAAAAAAAAAGGTGAAAAATGAAAAAGAAAATCATTAACCAAACATAATTTGTTGTTAGGTATTTTATTTTCTTTTCCGAGTTAGGGGAAACCTGATAGCGGGTTTGGGGCTATTTAAGGAAAAAAGGGGAAAAAGAAGGAAAAAGAAAGAAAAATTAGCATTTCATTTTTATCTTTTTATGCCTAGTTCCGCTCATTCTATTCAATCTTTCTTCATTAGTTATTTTTCTTAATTAGTTATTTATATTTTGTTAAATTATTACTATAAAAAAAATAAAAAAAAATAGAATTTTGCATGCAAGCTGCGGAAACGCAGCTTGCAAGGACAGTCACGCATGCCCCATCGGAGGGCTGGATTTTAAGGTAGGGACAAAACCCCTCATCCTCACCTTTGAGGTGAGGGTTTAGGGGATATAGGTCCCCATATAAAAGGGAAGAAAAAGCCGAGAGATGAGGGGGATGGCAGTTGACGGCTGTAGAAAGAAACAAAAGGCTATGAGGATTTTTTGGTGAACGGGTAGGAAGAGCAGAAAGCTACGGGATTTCATCGGGGAGAGCTGGGAGAAAGGAAAAATCTGGAGACCGAGAGAGAGGAGATAGCGGCTAAGAAAGAGAGAACCAAGAGTGAAATAGAGAGAGAGGGTTTCGTGGAAGCAAGAGAGGTTACAGGAGGAGGACCGAAGCAAGGAAGAAACCAGGAGGTTTCTTTTCCAGAAATTCCATAGAAGTCGACTCCGGCTCATCTCCTTTGGCCTCAGCCTCGTCAAAATCATTATCAGGTGATGGTAACCTCTTGGTTCAATACAGCTTTTATAGAGTTTTGAGTCCCGTATGCACTAAGATTTTTTTTTGAGTATCTGTGTTTGTCAATGCTTGATAACAATGATTGTGAATCTGCTTATTGATGTTATGGTATTGTTGATACACTTGGTAGTGCCCCTTTGTTCATTTAAAGCGAATCCGAACCAAAGAAATGCAATTGAGAATCCATGAATAGATTTTTTTTTCTATACATGTAATCCAATGAACTAAAGGTTGCACCTTTGGTCCTTCTCTGTGTGTACAAGTCGGGCCTGAGAATTCTTAGGATTACAAACTACAAGATTCAATCTTGATTGTTGTCTTGGGTTGGAAATCTGGTTCTTGTTTGGATTTTTGGCATGACACCCAGTAATTGCAGTGTAGGAAGCCAGGTTTCTGCTAAGAAGATGCATGAGTTGTTAAACCTTTTTGCCGCCGGTTTATTGAGTTTTTTCCATAGCATTACCATGTTTACTCCTTGCTGTCTCTCTTGCCTTTGTTTTCTTTTCCTCCTGTTCTGTATATCTTGGGCATGAGTTTTGAAGTAAAAAGCATCAGCTGCATGATTTGGCTGGGAGTTGTGCACGAAAATCTGTTGCAACAAGCAACAAGCTCGAGGCTGCTGGTTTGTTGCAGCGATTAGACAAAACTATTTTTTTTGTGTGATTGAGGTTCTGGTTTGGCTTGAGTTTCATTTGGGTCTGTTTGCTATGTGCTAGTGACGCTGTGTATATACTTGCTGCAATTTAAAGCAGCAAGATACGGTGTCACAGCAGGCTGCAATATGGCAAGCCCATTCGTTGCAGCCATAGAGTCACTTTGCTGCATTTTATGTCTAGCTGCTGTGATTAGTTCTTCTAGGGATAGATGTTTGTTTTGGGTGATGTTAATGGCAATGGGATGAAGCTATAACATGGGGGTTTGATGGATAAATCAATAAGCTTCATTCCCATCACTTCGCATGATCATATTTCTGTTCGCATAAGAAAGCTGCATTTCATGCTCTTGTTCTGCCGTTTCTTTTCCCGTAGCAGTCACCAAGTGGGTCTCATCACATACTTGATGAGATATTCGGATAAGGGGGTGTTGGGTGTGTATGTTTAGGGGCTGAAATGTTTGAATCATATTCAAATGCTTGCTGGAAAGAACAAGCCAGGCTTGCCAAACCATTTTTTCGCATGAGTTTTCTTCCAGATTTTTTGCATCAGTTCATCTTACGTTTCTTGCTGGTTTGGATGTTGAAATTATATGTCTTGTTGTTTGGTTACAAGTCATGATTTTGGCTGAAAAATTTTCAAGCAAAGCTGTGCGTTTTGGGTCCGAAATCTGAGCTTGAAATTCAATCTATAACCAGCTTCACTTTTGGTTGCAGAAGCTCGGTTCCTTAGTTGAATTGCAGAAGCATAAGCTTCGTGCATTTGCATGGGTTGCATGAAAAAAGTTCCCAAAACTCGCACTTTGACCCCTTGGGTTGCATATAGTGCTACTATGGCCCAATTAGTTGAATAATTTAATCAATTTTGTCATTCTAGAATTTTAATTGCTCTTGGTATGCTTTGATATGATTTTGGGTAAAACGTTTAGTGAGTTTTAGGATGCATTTTGAGGTTCAATAAGTTTTGATAGAGTTTTAGCTTGGATTTGTGTTCTAATCACATCTTGGAAAATTTTGATGTTTAATTTGGACAAATAGATTTCCATTCATCTTTTATGAAGATTATAGCATTTGATTTTAATAGGTCTCATCTTAAGCCATCAATTTTAGTATTTTATTTTAGACCCTTTCAAAAATTTTTAATTATTTTAATTAAGTCCCTCTTGCTTTAATTTTTTGTATATGGTTGGTTTGTTTATGTAAATACTTTAGTTGACTCCACTTAGTGTTTAACTTTCATTTTTCATATTTAATTTTTATTTCATGTAATTATTTGATAATTAAAGTGGTACCTTGACCTTTTATTCTTTTGGAGGGTAAATTAGTAATTTCGCCTCATTAGGGACACCATTTCAAGGGAGGTACATGCTAACCCTTTATTTGCACTTTATTTGACCCTATGTGATCCAACGTGCTAAGTGAGAATTGCATGTCTACTTTGCTTTCCTTGCTTTTCCTTAATACCTTTCATTTATTTTATTTACTTTTGCTTTTTTTATTAAGTCTCTCTTTTATTTATTTATGGGGTATGTGTACACCTCTTGGCTTATAATAGATAGGACCTGGCGAGCATTTTTGTCCATTTTCCCCTTCCCCTTTTGTTTTAGTTAGCAAATGTAATAGGTTCATTAGATTGATTGCTTGCTTTTGTTGCTACGTATTAATTTGCTTTATTAGGCTCTTGCATTTAGTCGAGCATGCTAAGTGTTATGTGCTACATGTTTCTAGGTGATTGGCATGTCTACTTGTTTTCTATAGTCATAGATGAATGTAATGAATGAATGCGCGTCACCACACTAGTCCCACGCTAGTTGTGGCTCATTGTCCCGTTTTCCACTAGTCCAACGCTAGTAGGAATTCATAAATATGGGCTAGTCCAACGCTAGACCCTTAGGGATTTCTCTCGCTGGTTCATACTTGCATGTTCCACTACATTTCATGCATTTTTCGAAGTTTTCTAGCATATTGGCATGTTCCTCCAATCCTTTCCCCTTCATTTTAGGCTTTTGCATCTTCATGCTAGTTATAGGGTACATTTGCTTGAGGGTCCACTTTCGATGAGGGAAACGAGCGAGTGTGGCTACAAAAATAGGCTTAGCACGCTAGTTTTTCCTTCTAATCAAAGGGAAAATTAAAGTCGGGAAATTAGGAGTCATTCCCGTACCCAACTTGATGCATTCCTCTAGGTTCATGCACTCTCATTCTTATTATATCACTTCCTCACTCTTTTATCCACATTCTCTCACTACTTATATTTTTCGCAATCCACATGCCATGTTCACACACTTTCCCTATCACTCATTTATTTTCTACCTCACAAATTGCACCCAATTGCACTTATATGTATCTACTATCATATTTACATCCATTTGCACACAGACACCTTTATTTTCTCAATTTGCACACATGCCCTTGTCTTACATTCGCACACATGCACGTTTTCTTACATTTTCACACTTGCACTCATATTTGAATCTTCATTTGCATCATTCGCGACCTCTATGAGGACTTTCCTTATTGGCCACCGCAACTCATGTGGTTGGGACCAAAAAGCCTCGTAAGAGACATTTTAGATTTAGGATTGCATTTCTTTTTCATATCCATTAGTCATATCCAACACGCAACGCATTTTTTGGGTAGAAGAATTAGGAAACGTGGGGCTAAATCGCGCAACTAGCTTTGGCTAGGGTAAGGGAGTGCATTAGGCTTTGCCTTTGCCTTCTCTCTTATCAAATGTGACTCCCGATCCCTTTTTTTGGTTACGTAGACCTAAAAGTTCTTAAAAAGGGGTTTGTTTACTTTGCTTTTCAAAAAATTCATTTTTGGGTGACTTGATACACCCTAACTTTATACCAAGTGGCGACTCTATTTTTCATTCAAAACCCTTTTTGAACTTTGTTTGGCCAAACCGTCGCACTTTCAAGTCCCACGGCCTTTTATTTTCACACACATTCACATACATATTCCACACACTACTTTCACACCATTCAAAAAGTGGGGCGCGACAGTTGGCGACTCCACTGAGGACTTCCTAAGTGGGTCCAAGCATTTGATTTAGCTATTCTTTTCCTTTTTCTACCCTTTTTATGCATAGCATTTGGATATTAGGGTTGCATTTTCTATTTTAGGACTTTTGCCTCACGCGCGTATCAAACTATTCCCTCGCTCACGTATGTATGATTGATTGTTTGGATGTATGTTGTATTTGTTTTATCTCGCGCTTTGCATTGCATTTGGGGGGGGTGTGTGTCACCTTTAGAGCCTCGCGTTGGTTCTCAACCCCTTCCCTCAAAATAGGGAGAACTTCATACGTGCACGTTTATTTACTATTATCCCGTTTTATTTTATTTTTCGTGGGCTCTTTCCCACACCACCTTGTAGGACTAGGAATGGTTTCTCTAGGTATGTGGATGGTGTGCTCTGCGCCCATAGCAGTACCTAGGAGACCGCTCGAGCCACCGACTGAGGGTCTTGAGATTAATGACCCATTCTCGTAGGTCTGAAGGCTTGGGGACCTTTTTAAGCCTTATCGAGTCTAGTCGCATTAGTGAACCCCAGTCTCATGCATCCATGTTAGAGTTTTCTTAGGTTAGAGTCAGTCTCACCCTTGATAAGCACATTAGGCACGAGGGAAGGGGTTCCACCCCTTTTACTTGCTTTTATTGTATTTCTTTTCTTAATTGCTCCCAATATGTTATGTGTACTATCAATTGCACTAACCATTTCTTTGTTTTCTTGGCCTGCATTCATGTGCCTTAGCAATAAGAGGCCTCTTTGGCACTCTTTTAGTGACTTACCCACTAGATAACTCACATGTTTAACTTTCAGTCATTACACTCCATTTTCAATAAGTACATTTCATTTTAGACATTTTCCCCCTGATGCATTATTTATGTCCTTTAGGCCATATTTGTCACATATTTACATCGCTTTAATAAATGGCATCATGCATTAAACCTTAGAAGGAACGCCATTTAGGCAATTCCATTTAGGGATAAGCCAACCCTATAATCCTATGGGTATTTAACCCTATTTTTGGGATCTGCACGTTTACTCTTTTTGCAAAATAACCTGAGGAGTAAAATTTCAAGGTAACGGTATCTAAGTGAATTCCCCATCCAAATGATGCAGTGTCGAATGCTCAACCAAATCCCCCGAGAGCTGAATCAGTGGAAGAATAACCTATCTTATGAGATTGGGGGGCTATTCCAATATGTGGGGCATCTACCAAGCCTTGTCGACATAATACCCAACGTAGCTGCTATCCAAGCGTTGACAATTATTGGGATCCAGATGCCTCAATTATCCAGTTTGGAGTGTGCGAACTCACCCCAACCCTAGAGGAGTTAGAGAGATTGTTGTAAGTACCGGAAAAAGGCAGTCCTATGATATACCCGAGCGGGGGAACGCGAGAGCAGTTTTGCATATTTTTGGGATTGAGGAACAATAGTTTAGACCAACACCCCGACGCTAGATCTTGTCCACTGAGGTTTTTATATGACCAGTTTGGGGAAAAGGAGTCCTTTGAGCGCCATCAGATCGATTTCTTTATAACAAGGGGGCAATGGGAAGAAAAACGTGTGCAAGCTTTTGGTTTGGTTTTGATCAACTTATTGCTATTCCCTCAAAGGCATGGAAAGGTGACATTTGCAACAATTAACATGATTCAAAGTCTTTTTTTAGAAATTCGTGGAACAACACCAACTTTGATACCCGTTGTCATAACAGACATCTTCTCAGCCCTTACCAATTGCCAAAGGAAAGGGGGTTTCTTCTACGCTTCAAATTTGGTACTTCAAATGTGGATCATGGAACATTTGGTGAAGAGATCACTTAACCCTTTGGGTCATTGTCTTCCAGTTGAGAATTGGATTGATTCACATCGAGAGAGAGTCAGCCGCTACTACCGCGTGATGTCGTCAAGCCAGTTTATTGAGAAATTCAACAGTTTGACACCAGAAAAGGTACAATGGGTTCTAGATTGGACCAAGGTTAGAGACCCAGCCTTTAGGACCACTCAACATGACTTCATCCCTCTAGTTGGAGTTAATGGTCTAGTCGCCTATATTCCACAAAGGGTTATGAGACAGTTTGGATACCCACAAAGTATTCCTATGGTACAAGGGGTTGAAGATTTCAGATTGAGAACGGTGACCGAGAGTCGAAGCATGGTATTAGAGGCTTGGGGAAATTTGCAAGGTTTTGGAAATTTGCAGTTGGAATTGGTAAACAAGGTGGCACCTGCAGTTATGCCTGGGTACAATGAATGGATCAGACAAAGGGTGGAACATGATAGAGCAAGGCAACAATCAGCATCAGCTAGTCCCGAAGAACAAATGGAGAAGCTAATGAAGGAATTAGAGGAATCTCAAGCCCAGCTTATAATGGCCAACAAAGTTTTAGAAGATACCCAAGTGCAGTTGAGGAGGGAGAAGAAGAAGAACGAGAAACTAGAGGAAGCCATAGGCGCCCTTGATAGAATTAAGGAAGGAGCGCGTAAGCTCAGTTTAAGGAGCTCTAGAGAGTCACAAAGTACAAGTCTCATGAGACATAGGAATTTTGTAAACATGGTTACTAGGACCATTGACGAAGTTGTAAAGAAAGATTGAACTCTTCCACATTTTATGAGAAGCTTTCCATTTCAAAGTTCTAAATTCACTTACAGGTTTGGAAATGGGATTTTACCCTGAAGGCTTGCATTTTCATGCTAGACCTACCCTTGGCATAAAAAGGGCTCCCCCATAGGACATGCATCCGAATTTTTTGAATATTTACTAACTCTTGTCTTTTTCTTTTCCTTTTATTTATTTTTATTGCAATAGCTAAGCGAGGGCTAAATCTAAAGGCAATTCCTTTCAAAATTCTCAGGTAATATTTAAACATAACTTCTCGTCGAAACCCCATCATAACGCGATCCCGAAGTAAAGCCCAAAGGAATCGTGTAGACATGAGTACTCAGCCAGAATCGTCTGATAAGACCACTGCAACTACCCAGCCGGAAGCCGCAAGTCCCGGGGTTCAGTTGACTAAATTACTTATCAAATTTAGGGAAATGGCGTTTGAGATGGCCGCCCAAAAGAAGTTGATTAACGAGCTCATTAGTAGTGGAGTGCAGCCCGAGCCTCCGTCCATCAGACAACCGGAATCCGAACCATTTGTCATTCCCCCAATTCAAACTACTTTTGAGGGAGTTTTCAACCCGCAATATACTTACACTCAAAATCTTCCGTTCTATCCTCTCTATGGGCAAGGGTATCAGCCTCAAGGTGGTCAAGGTGGTCCGAGCATGCCTCCAGATCCACAAGCTTTTTATCAGACTACCACAGAGCCTGTTGTGCCAGAGCACACTGTTCAAACTAAGCCGGAAGTGGGAGAGCCGTCTGCCCCGGTTGATATGAAGTTACTTAAGCGGTTGGATCGTTTCGATGAGTTCATCAGAAAAAACCAAGGTTTAAGCAAGCAAGGGGTGTTAGACTACGATGATCTGTGCCTGTTTCCAAATGTACAGCTGCCCGTGGGATCCAAGACCCCGAAGTTCAATAAATATGATGGTACGGACAATCCTAAGACACACTTGCGTTTGTTTGCCAACAAGTTGGGCAGACCAGTGGATGATGAAAACTTGCCATTAAGGTTATTTCCAGAGAGTCTAGAAGGCGACGCCCTTATTGGTATTCAAACTTAAAACCGGAGGAGATGAAGACCTGGCTTGATCCGTCCAACGCCTTTATCAGACAGTACGAGTATAACTGCGAGTTAGCACCGACCAGAACTATTTTGGAAGGCACGAAGAGGCGACCATCTGAAGATCATAAGACATACGCCAAAAGATGGAGAAAGATAGCTGCCAAGGTTGAGCCTCCGATGACCGAAGATGAAATTATTCGCACCTTTATAAAGGCGCGTGATCCTCCATACTTTGAAAAAATTTTCCGTATGACTGGGTGCACATTTGCTGCGATTGTGAATAAACTCGAAAAGTATGATGATTTTGTGAGAGTCGGAAAAATTGTCAACGTCTCTGCCCTAAAATCGCAAGTAGAAGCTTTGCAAGGGCAAGGGAGCAGTGGAAAGAAGTCTCAGTTTAAAAAGAAAGAGGGGGAGGCAACTTTTATCTGGAACCAGAACCCTTCACCCAAACCCCGATACCAACCTAATCTGACCTACCAACCACATTACCCTTATTATTCAAACCCGCACCATGTATATACTACCAATATCCACCACCCTCGACCTCGCTCAAGCTATCCTAATCCACCTGTAGCCCCTTTTCAAATTTCTCAACCAAATCCGCCCTAAAACTGACCTCGCCCTCCATATAACCCAAGATTTCCTCCCCCAAATAGACCTGTTTACAACCATCCTCAACCTCCTGAACCTTACAACCGACCCCCTAGCCGTATATTTACCAATTTAGGCAGGTCTCTAGACCAATTGTATGACCAGTTAAAGGCGGCCGGGAAAATTGGTATGGTACCCCCTCCTACCTATCCATTTGGCATGCCCGCTTGGTATAACCCGCAAGCTGTCTATGCTTATCATTCAGGGGCACCCGGACATTCAACTTTGGATTGCAAGGCTCTTAAGCATAAAGTTCAAGATATGATTGAAGTTGGAGAGATTGTAATTAGAAAAAGGGAGGCACAAGGGCCGAATATAAATAGGAACCCCTTGCCGGAACATGCTAATACCATTGGGGTCATTCTGGACGACACAGAGTATGACGAGCTAGCCCAAAAATTGGCAAGGGAAGCTGAGGTGTTTGGGGTCACAGACCGGCCATTCATAATAGAAGATGAACCGTTTGAGGAGGATAAAGACCTTTTATTTTGGATCTCACTCCAGTTGAAAGCAAGCCTTTGGAGCCAGTAGTCATCGAATTCCCAGGGCAGGAGCCTGTTCTAAATTTGCAGCAAGTGCCATGGAATTACAATGAATCTGTCATACAAATTGGAGGAAAGCCAGTTGCCAAAGAGGAGGTGTCAGTGGTCACTAGATCAGGGAGGATTGCAAGTCCGTTTGGAGCTACCGTTCCGATTCAAACAAACATCCCCGAGCAGCCCGCTAAACCAACAATTACTGAGAAAGAAGCCATGGATTTTCTTAAAAGGCTGCAAAGAAGCGAATATAATGTAGTCGAGAAGCTAAGTAAGTCGCCCACCCAAATATCCATGTTGGATCTGTTTTTTTCTTCGGATATGCATAGGGATACGTTGCTCGAAGTGTTGACCAAAGCTCAAATCCCTAAGGACATTTCGGTTGCTAATTTCTCACATATGGTTGGGAGTGTGTTATTTACAAAACAAATCACTTTCTCTGATGATAAGCTACCGGCGGAAGGCATTGGACATAACAAGACTCTGTACATAGCTGTGAGGTGCAATGGAAAAATTTTGCCAAAGGTGTTGATTGATAATGGATCTGCGCTTAATATCTGTCCTTGGAGTACCTTGGAAAAGTTAGGGTTACAAGATATCAAGCTGAGGCCTTCAGGGACCATAGTTAGAGGTTTTGATGGAGCACAAAGAGAGCCTATAGGAGAAGTGGATCTAGTTATCGAGATAGGGCCCACACAGTTTCAAATAGCTTGCCAAGTCATGCATTTTCCTAGTATTTACAATGTTTTGCTTGGAAGGCCGTGGATTCATAAGTCCGGAGTTGTGCCCTCTTCATTGCATCAATTGTTGAAATTCATAATAAATGACAAATTGATAACTATCTTTGCTGAGGAGGATTGCCTCGTGATTGCTGATTCTGGGTCCGAAGAAGATGGTAGCCAAAACGCCACAGTGACCCCTCATAGCACAGCTGATATCGTCTCCGTAAGTTGGATAACAAAAAAGGAACGAGCTCTGTCAAAGGCCAGTGTCATGATGGCTAAGGAAATGATCCGCGGAGAATATGAGTTTGACAAAGGGTTGGGACGTGATCTACAAGGAATTTTGAAGCCAGTGCAAATTGTGGAGAAAAGGGACTCATTCGGCTTGGGTTTCCGACCAACCGCTAAAGACATCAAAGAAATGAAGGAACGCAAGAGAGCTGAGAAAGAAGGCAGGCAAAAGGCTTTTGATATTCTACCACTGCATTATACTTTTCCACGACCAATCGAGGTGATCACATCAGAGATTAACCCAGTTGATGGAATCGAAACTAGTTTGGCCCAATTGTTCGTTGGGGCAACATTTGAAGACAGTTTTCCAGATGAGGCCGAGTTTCCCGACATCCCTGAAGGATCAATTTCTAATTGGACAGCCGAGTTTCTGCCCATTCGGAAGGAGTTTCGGTAAATCTAAGGGGGTTTGTCATTCATGCGAATTCATGAAAATACTTCTGCATCTGTAAATAGCTAATGAAAGCATCTTTAACTTTGACTAAATTTGCACGTGGAAATATTGTTAAGCTTCCATTTCGTTTCCGCTTGCTTTCTTTTGTTTTCGCTTTCAATCAAAGGTTTTATGAAAATGCACGAGTTGTTCTTGTCATGTTGAGTTGTTCATTTGTTTGTTTATATTGCTTGTTCATTTGTTTGTTGTATATTTGTTTGCTTATTATCCCACATTCGTTAATTCTTTCAGATGGCCAAAAGTAAAACTATTTGACCCTTTGGATATCACTATTCTGGAATTCAATAATGGCAATCTCTATATCACTCACGACTTGGAGGTCTGGGAATCCGAGCTCCAAAGCGAGAGTGATAATGAAGAGGTATTCGATTCTTTTGCAAAGAATTTTCAACAATATGAGGAAAAACCAAAATCGAACTTGGAAGAAACAGAAAAGGTTAACATTGGCACTAAAGACGAAGTTAAAGAGGTGCAAATTAGTATTCATTTGAATGAGGGGCAGAAAAAGGAGATGCTTGAATTTTTGACTATGTTCCAGGATGTATTCGCATGGTCTTATGATGATATGACTGGTATTTCAACTGATGTGGTAGTGCATAAGTTGCCCACAGACCCTACTTTTCCACCCGTAAAACAAAAATCTCGAAAATTCAAACCAGATATGAGCCTCAAAATAAAAGAACAAATTGAAAAACAGCTCAAAACCAACATTATCATTGTTTCCCATTACCCTGTTTGGCTTTCGAATCCAGTCCCTGTTCCAAAAAAGAATGGAGAGGTGCGAGTTTGTGTTGATTATAGAGACCTCAATAAGGCCAGTCCTAAAGATGATTTTCCTCTGCCAAATATTCACATTCTCCTGGACAATGCTGCTGGGCATGAGATTGAATCCTTTTGTGATTGTTTCGCTGGATACCATCAGATTTTGATGGCAGAAGAGGACAGGGAGAAGACTGCTTTTATCACCCTTTGGGGCACGTTTTGCTACCGAGTGATGCCATTTGGTCTAAAGAATGCCGGAGCTACTTATCAAAGGACCATGACCACCCTGTTTCATGACATGATCCACCGGGAGATGGAGGTCTACGTGGACGACATCATAATCAAGTCTAAAAGAGCAGAGAACCACTTGGTCGATTTGAAGAAGCTGTTCGAAAGGTTGCGAAAGTACAATTTGAAACTAAATCCTGCAAAGTGCGCCTTTGGGGCACCAGCTGGTAAATTATTGGGCTTCATTGTTAATAAAAGAGGCATAGAGATAGATCCAGCAAAAATCAAAGCAATTCGAGATATGCCAGTGCCGAAAACTCAGAAGGACGTGAAAAGTTTCTTAGGAAAGGTTAATTTTATTGGGAGATTCTTTGCCCAATTAACTGCCACATGCGAGCCGTTGTTCAAATTGTTGAGAAAGAATGTGCCGTTGTACTGGAATGAGGAGTGCCAACAAGCTTTTGACAAGATTAAAGATTATTTGCTGCAGCCTCCGGTCCTAATGCCACCCAAACCGGGCCGACCATTGATCATGTACCTATCTGTGCTTGAAGAAGCAGTCGGGTGTGTTTTGGGGCAGCACGATGACTCTGGAAGGAAGGAGCAAGCCATTTACTATCTAAGCAAGAAGTTTACCCAGTATGAGGCTAATTATTCATTTATTGAAAAAAGCTGCTGTGCATTGGCTTGGGCAACTCAAAAGCTGAGACACTACCTGTTGAGCTATACCACTTATCTTATTTCCCGATCTGATCCTTTGAAGTATCTCTTGGAGAAGCCGATGCTAACTGGACGTCTAGCTAAATGGCAGATAATTCTCTCAAATTTTGATATTGTTTTCACTTCACAGAAGACTGTCAAGGGGCAAGCTATAGCTGATCATTTGGCAGAAAATCCAAGGGACGATGATTATCAGCCAATTCATACTTATTTTCCTGATGAGAAAGTCTTATTTGTACGCGCCACAGATGATATAAGTGAGCAAAGCCCTGAATGGAGGCTTTTCTTCGATGGAGCTTCGAATTCTCTCGGAGCTGGAATTGGAGCTGTTTTGGTTTTACCCGAAGGAAAGCACTACCCTGCCGCTGCCAAATTGCAATTTGCTTGCACAAACAACATGGCTGAATATGAAGCCTGCATTTTTGGTCTCAAAATGGCTTTAGAAATGAAAATCAAAGAGTTGATAGCTTTCAGTGATTCAGATTTGCTCGTGCACCAAACTTTGAAGCAGTGGATAACCAAAGATTCAAAAATTTTGCCCTACCATTGTAGTCTGCTCATTCTGGCCAAGCAATTTCAAAATTTGGAGTTCAGACATCTCCCGCGAGCTCGAAACGTATTTGCTAATACTTTGGCCACCTTAGCTTCTATGATCCAGTATCCAGATGAATTGAGAATCGAACCAATCCAGATTCAACTTCAAGACAAGCCCGCCCACTGTTGGGTTGTAGACAAGTCCTCTGACAATATTCCTTGGTATAATGATATTAAGGAGTTTCTCAAAACGGGGTCTTACCCTCTGCATGCTAGTACAAAAGACAAGAGTTTTCTGCGTAGAATGGTTTCAAAATTTTTCTTGAGTGGAGAAGTTTTGTATAAAAGAACCTCAGATTTGAACCTTTTAAGGTGCATTGATGAAGACGAAACTCAATATATGATGAAAGAAGTGCATAGTGGCGTTTGTGGACCTCACATGAATGGCCATTTGCTAGCTAAGAAAATCATGAGAACCGGATACTTCTGGCTTACTATGGAGCGTGATTGTATAGATTTTGTCCGGAGATGTATAAAATGTCAAATGCATGGTGACGTTATACACGCTCCACCCACTGAATTGCATAGTATGATCGCCCCATGGCCCTGTTCAATGTGGGGTATGGACGTGATTGGTACAATTGATCCTCCCGCCTCAAATGGACATCGATTTATATTGGTGGCAATTGAGTACTTTACCAAATGGGTTGAAGCGGAGTCATTCAAACATGTAACGAAGAAGGTAGTTGCCGATTTCTTGAGAAATCACATCATCTGTCGCTTTGGAGTACCCGAAACGCTTATTACAGACAATGCCAAGAATCTGAACAATGACATGGTAGATGGACTATGCGAGCAGTTCAAGATCAAACACCGCAACTCTGCCATTTATAGGTCTCAGATGAATGGAGCTGTAGAAGCCGCAAACAAGAATTTGAAGAAGATTATCCGTAAAATGACTGAAAGGCATCGCGATTGGCATGAAAAGTTGCCTTATGCATTAATGGCGTATCGGACTTCTATCCGGACATCGACTGGGGCAACGCCATATTCACTCATGTATGGAATGGAAACTGTATTACCAGCTGAAGTTGAAATTTCTTCGCTACGAATCCTCATGGAAGCTAAATTGGAGGAGGCTGATTGGATAAAACAGCGCCATGAGCAATTGACTTTGATCGATGAAAAGCGGTTCAATGCTATCTGTCATGGTCAGTGCTATCAGAAACGTGTGGCCCGGGTTTACAACAAAAAAGTCCATCGGCGCGCATTCGAAGAAGGTGACAAAGTACTAAAGCGAATTTTGCCGATGCAAGATGAAGCTAAAGGCAAATTTGCTCCAAATTGGCAAGGGCCGTTCATTGTCCAAAAAGTATTACCTGGCGGAGCACTTATCTTGGCAGAAATAGATGGACGAACATTCCCTCAACCCATCAACTCAGACATGTGCAAGAAGTTTTTCATTTGATCATGCAAATTTTCTTTAGAAATTCATGAAAATGGCGAAATGCAAGTCAGGCCATCTTCTTTTACACTTAAAACATTTTATCTCTACTTGTCCCCTTTGAGCCATCAGAATTGACAAATTTTCGTTTGATAACCCCTGAGAATTGCAAACCCCACATTGGGGCAAATTTATTTTGAAAGAAAGATGATCAAAAAGAAAAGAGAACCCCACACTGGGGCAAATTTAGTTTTTAAAGAAAAATGCGAAAGTGAGAAAAATGCAATGAAGAAAATGCAAAGAGAGAAAATCCGATCAAACTGGGGCAAATTTTCCTCGGTTTCGTTCAAAATCGGAAACGATTTCAAAATAGTGCAATTTCAAATTATTTCACACCTCGCATCAAAATTTGCTTTCAAGCCTCAACTTTTCTTGAAAAACACCCTACCTGACCTCATTACAAAGCCCAAAGTCCTGGCTTTCGTCATTTGTTGTATTTCTATTAGGAAATTTGTTAATCAACTGGCAGGTGATGTCCGTAATGCTTTCGCCTAATCTTACAAGGGAAGTGCATTTTACTGATGCTCGAAATCTTTAACTCATATTTCTGAGTCGATCATGGTCAAGATACTTCATTGTTCTTTAGGTGAAAACCTGAAAGGGCGCCTCGGAAAAAGAAAAAAGAAAAGAAAAAAAGAAAAAAAAAGAAAAAGAAAAAGACAAAAACAAAAACAAAAAGGGTGGGGGCAGCCTTGGTGAAAACCCAAAAGGGCGCCAAGGTAGGTTTTCTCAACAAGACGAGCACGAGAAGGAACAGCTGGTGACCTGGTTCATTTGGACTTTCCCTCATGATTGCGATACTTCTGCCAGTATCGAATTCCGAAGTAAATATATCCAAAGTCTTGAATATGATATTCGTTGGCCAAATTTGTATTTTTCTTTACAAATATTCTTTTGTAAAATATATTTTTATAAACCTCTTGGTTTCTCTCGATTATTTGCGTTCGACTACTTGTGGTTGTCTGCATTCTTTTGCATGCTCATCTTTGCCTGACATAGGAAATCATCTTGCATATATCATTGATTTTTATGTGACAAATTTTTCATGCATCGTTCTTTCACCATTGGGTTCGAATGGATGATGAACCCTAAGGTTTGTGCAAAGATAGGGGAATTCAATCATCTACTAAAGGAAGTAAGATGCAACAAAGCTGCTACATAGATTTGGTGACGTGGTAAATACGTACTTTATCGGTCTCAGAAATGGAAAGGTTTCAAAATTACAAGTTCAACTAAGCCAGACGCCACAGAACAGAAGCAAAAGCATCACAAGACTCATGTTTACACGATTCTCAAGGCAAACTGGATCAAATGATGGTGGCAAGTCCATTATTTCTTCTTTTCTTGCAGGAACGTTGTGTTTACAAATGAAAACAACCACTCTCCTTTTCGCACCTAAATCGATGACAGAAAAAGCTCCCCAGTAAGCAAAGACGAAGTGATAATGTTATTGGCAAAGCTTGATCATAAGAGACAACATCAGTTATCGCTTCAGCTACAGAGATCAAATCTCCCTCTTGGTACAAAAGTTTGAACTACTCCCAGGTAAAAACTCAATTCATTGTTTAAACCTCCCCAGTGAAGTCCCGTTTTAAATTTCTTGTTCGGGTCAGTCCCGTTTTAAATTCCTGTTCGGGTCAGTCCCGTTTTAATTCCTTGTTCGGGTCAGTCCCGTTTTAAATTCATGTTCGGGTCAGTCCCGTTTTAAATTCCTGTTCGGGTCAGTCCCGTTTTAAATTTCTGTTCGGGTCAGTCCCGTTTTAAATTCCTGTTCGGGTCAGTCCCGTTTTAAATTTCTTGTTCGGGTCAATCCCGTTTTAAATTCCTGTTCGGTTCAGTCCCGTTTAAATTCCTGTTCGGGTCAGTCCCGTTTAAAATTCCTGTTCGGGTCAGTCCCGTTGAAAATTACCTGTCAGGGGTCAGTCCCCGTCGTTTGAGCCGTTCGCAACCAAATAGCACAAGTAAGTATTTGGTGTCTACTTCTTTGTCTTAAGTTTTTCCCAAAAACTCAGACAAAGAGGGGAAAACCGTAGACACCAAATTTTCAATGTCATTTCATTTACTTTTTTTTTTTTTAGTTTTTAGTTTTTAGTTTTTATTTGTCGTGCTAGGTTTATTCACTTTTTAGTTTTTATTTTTTATTTTTTTTTAGTTTAGTTTAGTTTTTTATTTTATTTTTTATTTTTAAGTTTTAGCATAGAATTTCTCGAAAAAAAAGGAAAAGCATTCAAAAATTATGCTTTAGTTGTTTTGATTTAAATTCAATATGAAAAATGAAAAAAAGAAAAAAAAAGGGAAAAAGGGGAAAAATGAAAAAGAAAATCATTAACCAAACATAATTTGTTGTTAGGCATTTTATTTTCTTTTCCGAGTTAGGGTAAACCCGATAGCGGGTTTTGGGCTATTTAAGGAAAAAAGGGGAAAAAGAAGGAAAAAGAAAGAAAAATTAGCATTTCATTTTTATCTTTTTATGCCTAGTTCCGCTCATTCTATTCAATCTTTCTTCATTAGTTATTTTTCTTAATTAGTTATTTATATTTTGTTAAATTATTACTATAAAAAAAAATAGATTTTTACATGCAAGCTGCGGAAACGCAGCTTGCAAGGACAGTCACACATGCCCCATCGGAGGGCTGGATTTTAAGGTAGGGACAAAACCCCTCATCCTCACCTTTGAGGTGAGGGTTTAGGGGATATAGGTCCCCATATAAAAGGGAAGAAACAGCCGAGAGATGAGGGGGATGGCAGTTGACGGCTGTAGAAAGAAACAAAAGGCTACGAGGATTTTTTGGTGAACGGGTAGGAAGAGCAGAAAGCTACGGGATTTCATCGGGGAGAGCTGGGAGAAAGAAAAAATCTGGGGACCGAGAGAGAGGAGATAGCGGCTAAGAAAGAGAGAACCAAGAGTGAAACAGAGAGAGAGGGTTTCGTGGAAGCAAGAGAGGTTACAGGAGGAGGACCGAAGCAAAGAAGAAACCAGGAGGTTTCTTTTCCAGAAATTCCATAGAAGTCGACTCCGGCTCATCTCCTTTGGCCTCAGCCTCGTCAAAATCATTATCAGGTGATGGTAACCTCTTGGTTCAATACAACTTTTATAGAGTTTTAAGTCCCGTATGCACTAAGATTTTTTTTGAGTTTCTGTGTTTGTCAATGCTTGATAACAATGATTGTGAATCTGCTTATTGATGTTATGGTGTTGTTGATACACTTGGTAGTGCCCCTTTGTTCATTTAAAGCGAATCCGAACCAAAGAAATGCAATCGAGAATCCATGAATAGATTTTTTTTCTATACATGTAATCCAATGAACTAAAGGTTGCACCTTTGGTCCTTCTCTGTGTGTACAAGTCGGGCCTGAGAATTCTTAGGATTACAAACTACAAGATTCAATCTTGATTGTTGTCTTGGGTTGGAAATCTGGTTCTTGTTTGGATTTTTGGCATGACACCCAGTAATTGCAGTGTAGGAAGCCAGGTTTCTGCTAAGAAGATGCATGAGTTGTTAAACCTTTTTGCCGCCGGTTTATTGAGTTTGTTCCATAGCATTACCATGTTTACTCCTTGCTGTCTCTCTTGCCTTTGTTTTCTTTTCCTCCTGTTCTGTATATCTTGGGCATGAGTTTTGAAGTAAAAAGCATCAGCTGCATGATTCGGCTGGGAGTTGTGCACGAAAATCTGTTGCAACAAGCAACAAGCTCGAGGCTGCTGGTTTGTTGCAGCGATTAGACAAAACTGTTTTTTTTTGTGTGATTGAGGTTCTGGTTTGGCTTGAGTTTCATTTGGGTCTGTTTGCTATGTGCTAGTGACGCTGTGTATATACTTGCTGCAATTTAAAGCAGCAAGATGCGGTGTCACAGCAGGCTGCAATATGGCAAGCCCATTCGTTGCAGCCATAGAGTCACTTTGCTGCATTTTATGTCTAGCTGCTGTGATTAGTTCTTCTAGGGATAGATGTTTGTTTTGGGTGATGTTAATGGCAATGGGATGAAGCTATAACATGGGGGTTTGATGGATAAATCAATAAGCTTCATTCCCATCACTTCGCATAATCATATTTCTGTTCGCATAAGAAAGCTGCATTTCATGCTCTTGTTCTGCCGTTTCTTTTCCCGTAGCAGTCACCAAGTGGGTCTCATCACATACTTGATGAGATATTCGGATAAGGGGGTGTTGGGTGTGTATGTTTAGGGGCTGAAATGTTTGAATCATGTTCAAATGCTTGCTGGAAAGAACAAGCCAGGCTTGCCAAACCATTTTTTCGCATGAGTTTTCTTCCAGATTTTTTGCATCAGTTCATCTTACGTTTCTTGCTGGTTTGGATGTTGAAATTATATGTCTTGTTGTTTGGTTACAAGTCATGATTTTGGCTGAAAAATTTTCAAGCAAAGCTGTGCGTTTTGGGTCCGAAATCTGAGCTTGAAATTCAATCTATAACCAGCTTCACTTTTGGTTGCAGAAGCTCGGTTCCTTAGTTGAATTGCAGAAGCATAAGCTTCGTGCATTTGCATGGGTTGCATGAAAAAAGTTCCCAAAACTCGCACTTTGACCCCTTGGGTTGCATATAGTGCTACTATGGCCCAATTAGTTGAATAATTTAATCAATTTTGTCATTCTAGAATTTTAATTGCTCTTGGTATGCTTTGATATGATTTTGGGTAAAACGTTTAGTGAGTTTTAGGATGCATTTTGAGGTTCAATAAGTTTTGATAGAGTTTTAGCTTGGATTTGTGTTCTAATCACATCTTGGAAAATTTTGATGTTTAATTTGGACAAATAGATTTCCATTCATCTTTTATGAAGATTATAGCATTTGATTTTAATAGGTCTCATCTTAAGCCATCAATTTTAGTATTTTATTTTAGACCCTTTCAAAAATTTTTAATTATTTTAATTAAGTCCCTCTTGCTTTAATTTTTTGTATATGGTTGGTTTGTTTATGTAAATACTTTAGTTGACTCCACTTAGTGTTTAACTTTCATTTTTCATATTTAATTTTTATTTCATGTAATTATTTGATAATTAAAGTGGTACCTTGACCTTTTATTCTTTTGGAGGGTAAATTAGTAATTTCGCCTCATTAGGGACACCATTTCAAGGGAGGTACATGCTAACCCTTTATTTGCACTTTATTTGACCCTATGTGATCCAACGTGCTAAGTGAGAATTGCATGTCTACTTTGCTTTCCTTGCTTTTCCTTAATACCTTTCATTTATTTTATTTACTTTTGCTTTTTTTATTAAGTCTCTCTTTTATTTATTTATGGGGTATGTGTACACCTCTTGGCTTATAATAGATAGGACCTGGCGAGCATTTTTGTCCATTTTCCCCTTCCCCTTTTGTTTTAGTTAGCAAATGTAATAGGTTCATTAGATTGATTGCTTGCTTTTGTTGCTACGTGTTAATTTGCTTTATTAGGCTCTTGCATTTAGTCGAGCATGCTAAGTGTTATGTGCTACATGTTTCTAGGTGATTGGCATGTCTACTTGTTTTCTATAGTTATAGATGAATGTAATGAATGAATGCGCGTCACCACACTAGTCCCACGCTAGTTGTGGCTCATTGTCCCGTTTTCCACTAGTCCAACGCTAGTAGGAATTCATAGATATGGGCTAGTCCAACGCTAGACCCTTAGGGATTTCTCTCGCTGGTTCATACTTGCATGTTCCATTACATTTCATGCATTTTTCGAAGTTTTCTAGCATATTGGCATGTTCCTCCAATCCTTTCCCCTTCATTTTAGGCTTTTGCATCTTCATGCTAGTTATAGGGTACATTTGCTTGAGAGTCCCCTTTCGATGAGGGAAACGAGCGAGTGTGGCTACAAAAATAGCCTTAGCACGCTAGTTTTTCCTTCTAATCAAAGGGAAAATTAAAGTCGGGAAATTAGGAGTCATTCCCGTACCCAACTTGATGCATTCCTCTAGGTTCATGCACTCTCATTCTTATTATATCACTTCCTCACTCTTTTATCCACATTCTCTCACTACTTATATTTTTCGCAATCCACATGCCATGTTCACACACTTTCCCTATCACTCATTTATTTTCTACCTCACAAATTGCACCCAATTGCACTTATATGTATCTACTATCATATTTACATCCATTTGCACACAGACACCTTTATTTTCTCAATTTGCACACATGCCCTTGTCTTACATTCGCACACATGCACGTTTTCTTACATTTTCACACTTGCACTCATATTTGAGTCTTCATTTGCATCATTCGCGACCTCTATGAGGACTTTCCTTATTGGCCACCACAACTCATGTGGTTGGGACCAAAAAGCCTCGTAAGAGACAGTTTAGATTTAGGATTGCATTTCTTTTTCACATCCATTAGTCATATCCAACACGCAACGCATTTTTTGGGTAGAAGAATTAGGAAACGTGGGGCTAAATCGCGCAACTAGCTTTGGCTAGGGTAAGGGAGTGCCTTAGGCTTTGCCTTTGCCTTCTCCCTCATCAAATGTGACCCCCGATCCCTTTCTTTGGTTACGTAGACCTAAAAGTTCTTAAAAAGGGGTTTGTTTACTTTGCTTTTCAAAAAATTTATTTTTGGGTGACTTGGTACACCCTAACTCTATACCAAGTGGCGACTCCATTTTCCATTCAAAACCCTTTTTGAACTTTGTTTGGCCAAACCGTCGCACTTTCAAGTCCCACGGCCTTTTATTTTCACACACATTCACATACATATTCCACACACTACTTTCACACCATTCAAAAAGTGGGGTGCGACACTATGGTACGATCTTCTTTAATAGTAGGGGTTTGTGAATCATAATCCATTATTATTTGCTCAGGCGCACACGAGAACCTTCAAGAGGATCCTACAGTGAACGCCTAAAGCTCCGAGGGACATTTCTTCCTCATTACTTGTATTGGTGAGTGCCAAGTGCATGTTTACTTGCACTTCGCTTGAGATTTGTTGCCTACATGAACTCTACTTGAACCTATTGTTACTTGAACTGTACTTGTTGGGAAAAGTGTGTACTTTGCCGCACTTTATCTCCTTTACCTGGATCAATACATGACATGCTACATGAATTACATGAAATTGATGGATTTTACATGTATATGACCTAAAGTCGAGTGCAGAGAAATCTCATCGACTAAAACTTGATTTGTTTCTAAAAACCTGACTTGTGGGGACGCCCAATGGTTATACCTCGTAATCTCGCAGCCAATCGTGAGGTCTTGGTCGGGAGAACTTGGTAAATCTTGGGACCTGAAGCTTAATCTTTTGAGATCTTGCTAGGCATATTGGTATAGTATCGTCTTTACATGCCTGTTGGTTACGGATCCGAGGGGGTGAAATGATGGATGGAGGGAAGTAAGTGAAGAACTACGGATTGGAAATACCAACCCGGTTGACGGAGAGTCATCGCGGGAAGGTATACGAATAACCCTGGCAATGCAAGTGGAACTTAGCTCCTGAGAGCTACCATATCCTTGAATTGTTTATGTTTACATTTCATTTGATTTGGCAATTACTTGTACTTTATTATTTGACCTGTTAATTAGGCTTGTAGTTTGGACTATGTGATTGCATGTGTGTTCTTGGCCTCACGAGCGTTTTGCTCACCCTGTAGATTTGTTTTCCTTAACAGGATTTGGCATGGAATGGTACTTGGAGGAACTCTTTTGATATACTTCTGGCTTAGGGTTTTAATATATTTTGGATTAGACCTCTTACTGGTTGTACTTCGGAAACCTACTATATGGTTTGAATATTTGATGTACCCGGTTGTAGTACATTTTGGGTATTGATGTACTTTTTGGAAATTTAATGTAATGATTGGATAAGCGTTATGTATATTGTTAAGTTTGAAAGTTTTCCGCACTTTCTTACTTATCTAGTGTTATTGAATGAGTTTGCTTTAAGCTCGAATGGATACTGCTTGAGTCCTGGCGAGAGTTGGGCAGACGTCCCGCAGATACCCTCTGGTTCGCCTTAGGGAGAAGTGGGGGCGTCACAGTTGGTATCAGAGCATATGCTCTTGATCTTGTAGTGTATCCTAGGCTTAAAGTTTAGGATGCCTGACTGTGGGATTAATTTGAATATTATGTGAACTAGAGGATCTATTGTATCCTACGAGTTAAAGAAATTGGTTACTTGAGAGTTTCTTACTTGGGACTTGTAGAAACAAAAATTGAGGAATTAGGTGATGTTATATTGAAAGAAAACACGGGATGAGAGATTAGTAGTGAAAGATTGGACGAATTTGAATTATTATTATACTTGTAAGTGTGGAAAAAAGTGAGGCAATTATTAGTGCTGGCTAAAGAGGATAAGAGACCGAGATTTGATGGTCAAACTTCATGTATCGTGATTGTGAACCCAGATAAAAGAGTTTCAAAGGAATAAAATGCATTTTCTTGCTCATTTACCTCCTAGAGAATTTATGCTTTGAAATTCTAAAGGAAAAATGAGGATGTACTAGTTTTATTTTCAAACGATGATTGGAAATAATATATATATGCTTTAAGTATGTGTAATTCTTCGATTTTGGTAAATATGTGAATTTTACTTGAATTTCAATTTAAAAATTTGTGAATAACTGATGAGTTTGTTGAAATTTTGTATGTGATGGGCTGATACAAGGTTAAAATTTTCTAAACTAGATTTTCCCCCTTGATTGTATACTGGTGTATTTTCACACTTGAATTCATCTATGCTTTACAAAAAAATTAAATAATAATAAAAATAAAAATATCTTGAATTTTCGGAAGAACGGCGAACTTATGTTTTTATAATGAAAATCTTGAACTTGATAAGATTTTTGTTACTTTAAATACTCTTCTTATCTTTTAAAATTCTTGGTTTTCAAGAAGGGTGAGCCTATCTTTAGGTGTACGGATTGAGGAAACTTTGAGATATAGAGTAACCGCATTCAAGAACACGCAGTTAGTGTGAATTGACTTGGTTTCCATTTGACACGTAAGTTAGCAAGTTGTACTTATTTCTTGGGTTTGAACTTGGAGCTTGAGGCTTTAACTATAAAACCCTAAGACTAGTTATTCTTGGAGATGATGGTGCTCTGGTTGGTGGCTTGCTTATTAAAGATTTTGAACTTCGAATGGATAACCTTTGGTTTCCGCTTGTGTTATGGTTTGATTGGATCTAATTTCGTAAAGGCATGTGATCTGATTGGAATTAGTGATATTCGGACCCATTGGTTTAATTAAGGACTTAGGAAGGGTGGTGCACGCCGTGAGACCTTTTGTATCCCGCTTGCATATACTTCTACATTTTGTGACCCTTAATTGCCTATATACAGTATTTGACATATTGGGCTTGTTTTGTGACTTCTTAACTCGTACTATAACCTTCGATACATGTAAAGAATCATGTCTTGATTCTAAATATTTTTGCAACTTGTATATGCATTAAGTTCTTTTATGATTAATTATTCCTTTTCTTGCGCTTATAGACTCCTATTAAGTATGGTAGCAGGAATAGGAAAAAGGGGTCGTGGCCGAGGGCTTAGACAACCCTGTACTCGTGAGAAAAATTGATGGATAGTCTTATATAATTTAATGAGATCCTAGTACTGAATATGAATCGAGAATGAACCAGAAGATTAGATCTACCAGTGTATAATGGATTAACCTAGTTGGGAACTTAGTGAGATTTTCCTGTGTGAAATTTTAATAGCTGCTTTATACGTATATTATGATTGGTCCTGTGGCCATATTTCAACTTTTGTGAAAGTTTGAACTCCAAAAGTATTTCGTGGGTTTGGTGAGATGACTTGAACTCATTACCAATTTGTTCTACTTGAACAAAAGCGCTTTCAATTTTACTTGACTAATACTATACCCAGATTCACTTGTTTTACTTTTCACAAAATTTATATATATATATATATATATATATATATGTATACACATTTTGAACTCGTTTGAGACTCGAAATCAGATAGAGTTCAAGTTCGAATCTTTCTTAGGAACATGAATGCCTATTTGTTATAAATCAGAGATTAGAAATGATCGGGTTTTATGTACCAGTAGAGTTAACTCTTGGTTGGATAAAAGGGCGGTAAAGGTATTGGATCACAGGTTATGCGAATATGAACCTACATGTTTACCTATCTTTCTTAAAGGTATTTTCTAAAATATATGCCTTACTCGAACATAGATTTAACTCGAAACTTTGAGGAAAAGTGTTGGAACACCCTCCATGTATATGTTATGATTATTATGTATATGTTTTAAAAATCATGCATTAAGTTGCATGATTAATATTCTTAAATCTATTTGAGAGATTTTAAATATGTATTGATGATTGTGGTTAAACATTATTTGAAATCTCTTACTAAGAAAATTTAGTTTTGGGTCGTGAAGAAAATTTGTATCTTTAACTCTAATTTTAAAAATTTTGAATCACATTTTACCACAGATACATTCAAAATACATCAAAAGTCTTGACCTTATCTTGTAAGTCATGATTGGTTTGATTTAGACAAAATTTTGAGGAAAGGGATTTTGGTCCTGCTAGTGCGTAACAGTTTTTTTTTTTTTTGTTAGAGTTTGGAACTTGTTTCATATGACGTGTAATTTATGATTTCACTACACACGTGAGTAAGACCTTAGAATGGAAGTACATATCATTATATCAAGAGGTATTACTTTAGTCGTGTATGTGGATTTTCTTAAGTATCATTCGAGGAGAGGGAAGAGTAAACCTGGATGACTTAGATGCGTGAGAATTTACAGGTTGTGGATAGTTGAGTTTCAAATTCTGATTTGCTACTTATTTAGATGCTTGAGCTGTTGATAGGCTAACAGTCAGGATTAAGAAAATGGATGAATGAAAAGTTTGGAAGAGATGCGTATAGAAATAGAAGTTCTTCACAAGAAGTTGGAATTCCAAACTAAATTGGCTGAATTCTGGGA
This sequence comes from Coffea eugenioides, assembly GCF_003713205.1. NCBI lineage: Eukaryota > Viridiplantae > Streptophyta > Magnoliopsida > Gentianales > Rubiaceae > Coffea > Coffea eugenioides. Next base: position 15,702,892 of record NC_040044.1, read on the forward strand.
AGAAAAAAAAAAGTCGAGAACTTAGGGTTGAAGATGGGATCCAATGTTTGATCGCCAATTTGAGATATTAAAAGTTGTGAGATTTGGGTGAGTGAAAGGAAATATTTGATGGTTTGAATGAGTCTAACGATTAAGGATCGGATGTTATATTTGGAATGGACGCTTGAGGCTATATATACATAGATTATTGAGATTTGAATGATGAGACTATTAAGAACAAATACTCCATAGCCTCACATAAACGAGAATTATAATTAAGGGTCAGGAGCAGCGAATAAGGGATTTAAAGTAGAGTTACTACCAACCGGGAATCCTAGAAACTGATGTGCTTAAAACCACTTCCAATTCAAGATGGGGATGCTTGAATTTTCAGTTATGCCAATTGGGTTGACTAGTGTATTAGCAGCAATTATTGTATTAATGCATCAAGGTTTTAAATCCTAATAGAATTAATCTGTGATGGCATTTATTGATGATGTATTGATATACCCTAAAGTTTGAGAAGATCATGAAAAAAATACCTGATGGTAGTTTTACAAACCCCGAGAGAACGCTAACTTTTGTTAAGTTCAATAAATGTGAGTTCGATGGGAAGAAATAGCCTTTCTAAGTTATATAATATCTAAGGAAGAAATTGCTGTTAACTCAGCTTAAATGGAAGCTGTTTAAGAGGAAATAACTAGAAAATCCTACCGAAATTTGGAGTTTTTAGAGGTAGTCGAATATTACCTTGGTTTGATCAGGGACTTCTAAGGATACGAGACTTGGCAAGTTATTTGAGATTCTAAATGTGAGGAAGAATTTGAAGGTAAAAATCGTTTAACCAGTGCACTTGAGTTGGCTTTACCGAGCGGATGAGATGATTTTGTGATTTATACAGACGGTTCATGTGAGAACCCTGAAAATGCATATATAAATAACATTTCATATGTCATTTGCACTTCTTTTATTCATTAATAATTCCTAGCATCACTTTTACTTGTTTGCAATTAAGTACGAAAAAAACACGTTTATGTGAAAATTAATATAATTTTTCTAAGTTATGAAATTTCTTGGTTTTGCTAGACTAAGTTAAGATATTTAGAGCTAGATTAAATTTTTATTTTTTTTTCGTATTAGCATAAAATGTTAGATTTATATATATTAGTCAAACTTGATTTTAATAGTTTAATTAATCAAACAAGAATGTTAAGCATTAAAAGGAACCTTAATACTAATTTGTAATCAGTAAATTTTAGACAAAAACGATGTAAGTATCTTAAGTATTCCTAGGACATACGAATTTCGATAATTAAAGCCTTGCAAGATTAGCATGTCTTTAGGCGAGCAAATTATACTTGGGATTAATTTTTGGGATCAAACTAGAATCAAGGGCTCAAGTGCTCATTAGAAAGAATGTGAAAAGACTAAACTACCCTCCACTACACCACAACCATTCCATGCACCGCCAAACAAACTCCTCGGACAGCATGATCAGCCACCACCCCAGCCGGCCAACCGCATCCTTCACCACTTCAACACACCACCACCCTAGCTGACCAACCGGCATCTTCACCACTGCAGTACACAATCTTTGCTAACACTCAACATCTTCTCCTAAACCGGCACCATACCCCTTTCTCTCCCTTTCATATCTCAAGCCACAATCTCATTTCCTCTCCACAAACACATTCCCTCTCCGTCTCGCTGTCATCGACAAAGAAGAACGCGAACTGCAATCTTCTTTCTGTTTTGTTCTGGCCGTAAGCTGGAGTGAAGGCAGAGAGAAACCGTGAGCAAGCTCCACACATTCTGCACCTCCATTGCAACCAACTTCACGACTGCGACACCACCAGCTCCACCGACAACCACAACCACAATCACTGTCGCGTGCGTGAGAGCCGAGAGGAAGAACAATTTTCCAGATTTTCGTGTGAAAGATTAGCTTGCGGTGAGGTAAAATTCTGGATCATTTTAGGACTAATCAGAGGTAGTTTGAGCTATCTTGAAGCATGCATGTATTGTGGTACAATCGGTTGATGAAATCAAGCTATTAGAAAAATTTCTGTTTTGGTTAAATGTCCCTGCCGAGTAGCTGAGATGGAAATGCAACTCTAATGTGTTTTCCGGAAATGATTTGAGCATGCAATGGGGATTAACTAACTGAATCTTGGATGATTATGATGACCAGGGCCATGCATGATAATTTTATGTGATTGGATGATGAAATCAGGAACCTGGAAAAAAAAATTCTGTTGTAGTGAAATGGAATTGATGTGAACCGGAACTCTGATTTGCGGCTGTAATTCTGTTTTTCTGTGACAATTTGAGCATTCAAGTGTAATTAGCCGGGTGAAAGCTTGATGATTAAGATGTTTAGGACTTCGCATATTAATTCTATGTAGTTGATTGATGAATTAAGGAACTTAGGAAATTCTGTTTAGATGGAAAAAAAAAAAATTTCTGCCGAGACTGATTATGAAGGGATGTGCTTAATTTGTTTAATTCTGACAAGCTGTGGTTATAATCATAATTATCCAAGTAAAGATAAAATGTTTAAGGACATGCATGTTGAGTTACTTGATTGGACGAAGAAATTAGGGACTTGGAAAATTATGGTTTTGTGAATTGGAATTTTTTTTGTGAACCGTTAATCAAGAATGCAGATTGTAGTCTGTTTAGACTTAATAACTTGGGTCTGTATTGGAGGTTAATCGACTATTCACTGGGTGTGTAACCTGGCTATGGCTTTGCATGTTAATTGGTGTATTCGGATGATGAGCTGAGGAGCATAAGAATTTTTGTTTCGATGAAATGGAACTTCAGTAAGCTGGAAAATTTTGTGAAAATTTCCGAGATCTTGAATTGGAAATATAATCCTCAATCTGTCTTATGGTGATGATTTGAGTTGATAAATGCGATTAGCCAGTTAACAACATGTTAATTAAAGCTTGCATGAGGACAAGTAGCTCGGCTAACCAAGAGAATAAAATGAAAGCAGAAAAATTGGTTCATGAATGATCATCCGAGACTAGTTGTTATAATTTCTGGATTTGTGTTAGATGAGTATAATTGTAGTTTGAACCTGGATTTGATTTGGAAATCTTTACTAGCTAGCTACGTGTTTGCATGTCCTAATAGAGTACCAAAAATCCTGTTTTAACCAAAGAAAATCCTGTTTTAGAACCATTGTTATTGCTGGAATTTCTTTGGGAAATGCCGTGAACTTGAACTTGGAAATTTTTAAGTGGTTCCTGGAATTCTTCCTTGGGGTGTTAGGAACTCGAAATGCATGACAAAATGTACATGTAATCTGTGAAAGCTGTTTGGCAATGAACCATTTGATATCTCGAAAGATTTAACCAAAAACTTGGATATACAACTGCTGGAAATTTCCCTTGTGATCGCCAAAGTTTGAGTTAAAATTTCCAGCTTGTTTGTGAAATTTTCTTTGAATTCATAATGGTTGAAATTGACTGGAGAATGTGGTGCTAAAATTCTATTAGAGTCGTATGGATGGTTAGACTAGAAGCCTTGTGGTTTTAAGAAAAAAAAAAGAAAAGAAAAAGGAGCTTTCCCACAAGTGAGCAAGAGCTACCAGATTTTCGGAACTTACTGACCAGTCTAGGCAAAATGCATATATCTTGGTGTAGGAAAATCCGATTGAGGTGCTGTCAGTGGCATCTGAAAATAGACTCATGGGCCTTTGCTCTGTAGAAATTTTATATTTTTCCGCCATGTATACTGCTGTTCGTGACTCCTCAAAGTAGACTGTCTAGTATGAATGTCCTGTTTCTTTGGGAAACTAAATTTGGTTTTAGATTGAGATTTTAGCTTACTTGTGGTTTAAATTCTTGATTAAACTGTGGTTGGGAGTGATTGATGTTGTCAAGGGCTAATGATTGATGAAGCCCTTGGCCATTGGAATAATTTTATAAAGTATTACTGGATGATGGAAGTTAATTGCTGAAATGTCTTGGGGCTTTACTTTTATTTTTATTTGCTTATGATGGGTTTGCTGAAACCAAGTGCTAATGATTGATGAAGCCTTGGTTGATCATTTTATTTTATTCAGTAATGCAATTGTTGAAAGCTAGGGCTAATGATTGACGAAACCCTAGTAATTTGCTATGTGATTTTTGCCATATCTTGATCCATATTATGATTTCAAAACGGAGTCGGAGCTGTGGAAGTCGTTTCGACCTTGCGAACTCGAGTAGCTGCGATCAAAATTAATCAAAAATATGTCCCAGCTAGTATTATATTATAAAACTCCATATCTAGTGTTTTGCCTAAAACTTTCCAACTCGATAATTTTCTTTAGCTCAATCTAGCCCTGATAACTTTAGTAATCAAGTTCTATAGCTTTTGAAAACTCCAAGCCTTATTTTAATTCTTCTTCTTTCTTTAAGCTTTGCACTTGGAATAGTTAACTATAGGAAAAGTTTCAAAATACGAGCTTTACCAATTTTAGTGAAAAGCTTGGGAGACTTGCTCGGCAAGAAACCCTATTTTAGGAAAAATAGTTTTAAGGATAATTTTTGCAAAATGCCGTAACTTTAGGGAAATGTTCAAAGTAACTTTCTAACATTATTGTTGAGAGATTTGTCGACTTATTTCCAGAAAAGGATACTAGTTACTCTTTATAAGGAAGAGTATCTTACGGAAAACTATAAGAAACATTTCTTCTAAGTTTGTCAAGTTTCAACCTAAGTAGACTCCTAATTTTTCTAAAGGTAGTAATCTAGAAGTACATTAAGTATACCTCATCTTGTATAAGATTAAAAACTGAATAGAAACTTATAGTTTCAAAATTTGGTTTTTTAGGATTTTGCGAGGACGCGGAACTCGATTCTCAACTTGATATCTGAACTCCACTCTGGGTGAGTGCCCCTGCTTGTTTTATGCTTATGTTGTTAAGCGCTTTATCAACTCGCTATGTGATAATTGTCAAAAATGAAACAAATGGTTTCTGATCCATCGAAGTGAGCAGTGTGTACTTTATCGCACTAGCCGTTCGAGTGGTGACGTGTGTGAAACATTTTCTAATGAATCCGTGAATCTAAATGTAGTTGCGTCGTTGGGTGAATCCCTCGACTCGTGAATCAACTACCATAACGTCGGTGGGTGAATCCCTCGACTAATTTTATACGGGTATATCTCGAGTATACTGCGTCGGTAGGCGAAGTTCGGGCCCGAAGCAGAGGTATGAACGGTGACGGGTTAGGATTAAAATAAGTGGATCTACATGGACTATAAGTAGTGAGAGTTGACGGAGGGTCAACTACGATAAATGGTGATCAAGCGAGGAAAATGGCTCCTGAGAGCCCCTGTATCCTACCTTGTGTTGTTATACGCTTTCTTAATTGTTTAACTTGTTTAAGTTATTACTCGCTGTTTGAATTACGTGACTGCATGTTTTGGGGCACCACTGAGCTTTAGCTCACCCCATGTTTATTTGTTTTCCTTACAGGATGGGAAGTTTGAAAGTTTTTGGGCAGCTTATATTTCCTATGGTTGTACTTGAACATTTTGGTTGTAATTTTCGGTTTGTAATGAATTCTAAGCTAAGCATTGTATTTTCATTTTGGATTGCCACTTGGAGATGGAAAAGTGTAATCTATAATTCTAATACTCAATTTGTATGTTTGTATTGGTATAGTATGTCCTAAACCTTTGCGAGCGACGTGTGAAATATTTAAGAACCGTCGATTGGCTAAGTTATATGCTGTTATCTTTGAAGTTAATGTGGTGATGGAAATTGATTTGTTTCGGAAGAATCATTATTGTAATAGCTTAGGTTAATCGTCGGAAGGTTTTGGGTTTGAATGCTTGCGTGAGTCCTGGCGAGAGTTGGGCAGACGGCCCGCCAACCCTTTGGTTCGCCTTAGGGGGAAGTGGGGTCGCCACAGTTCAAAGGATGGTTTAAAATGTATATTAATAATATATGATGAGGTGATTGTATATGCCTTCTGAAAGTTAAAATCTCCCGGAAGAAAGTAATCAACTCATGATTTGGAGTGAGTTGGAAAACGTAAGTCAATGATTGATCTGATAGGCTTAACCATGTAGGGAATGATATTGTTCTAAGCATGAATTTCGAGGACGAAATTCCTTTCAAGGAGGGGAGGATGTGAGGACTCGAAAATTTTCTTATTTTTATAGAATATTACTGGAATATTTAAATGATTATTCACTCATTTTCTCCGAATTATTTATTTCGACCATTTTAAATCCATTTATATGGAACGACGCCTCTTTATATTTTTAAAGCGTTTTGTTGAAAAATTCGCTTTTCGAAAGTTTGTTTAGTCCGAAACGACGGGTGCACGTTTTTCTAGGCTATACTTAAATCGGGAGTGTATTAATATTGGAGAATTAAGAACGATCAATAATAGATTAAGAAAGGTTAATTGAAGAATTAATACTCAATTCACGTGAGGACTCGTAAATTTTTTTTTTTAAACCCCTAATTTTGGCTCAATTAATTATCTAATTGAATTTTTGCCCCGAATATTATTTTTCTATCCTTATTAGACCTAAATATATGGAATTATAGTTTCATTATATTTTTAAAATGACTTGTTTCAAAAATTAATTTTTTGAAAACTCGTTTAGTGAAAATAGTAAATACGCGACTGGAATAAATAATCGATTCTAGAGTACAATTAGCTTGGAAAAATTGGAGACTTGTGCATTAATCTCAAAATAGGTATTTTTATATTTAAGTGTTCAAAGGTTAGTTCCCAACAATTTTGACTGATGAGGAGAATGATTTGCTGGAGCAGTTTCCCTCTGAGGTGGAGATTCGAAGTGCGGTGTTCGCGATGGATGGGAAGAGTGCACCGGGGCCGGATGGATATACGGGTAAGTTCTTTACGGTTGCATGGTCAGTTGTCGGTGCGGATGTGGTTAGCACTGTGTGTAGTTTTTTC